>NW_022436978.1:5662181-5761165 GCF_009761245.1 Sapajus apella
TTTTGCTTTCATTCCAGCTTGTCATAAACCCAGTGCTATATACACAGGCCTGCCTTTCCCTCCTCCATCCTGGTATGCATGATCATTTACTTTGTGTTATTAGCCAGCTTCCTGTGGAGCTCAGTTTGAGAACAGGGGGTTCTGTGTTTCTCTAGTTGCCATACAAACATCTTATTGAAGTAGATCACCTTGCATTCTCGATATTAAGCATGTCTTTGTGAATTTTTAGTTCATTTTTCTTTTCTTCGTTAAATTGTACTCTGTCACTGATTTAAAGAATTTGGTAGATGCTTTAGGAAGGGTCAGCTGATAAGGTGGTCACAGTGTGACATGTACTTTTCTTACCCATTATGATGAAACACTTGTGATGACTTTTTTTTGGGATGTGGGTAATATTTTCAAAATTAAGGTAAATAGGCCATCAGGCTGAGTTGAACATTCTCTTAGGGAAATACATTCATTCTCAAATTATTCTTTTGTAGCCTTCTCATTGCTTTAGCAATTCCTACTCTGTTATTGGTAGAGCCAGAAATGGACGCTACATCGCAGATTCTCCAAAGATGCTAAATTTTTTTTTCTCTAAAATGACCATGTTTATAGCATGTTGGTTTTCTTTTCTTTCTTTCTTTATCGATATGGAGTTTCGCTGTTTTTGCGCAGGCTGTGGGGCAATGGTACGATCTCAGCTCACTGCAACTTCTGCCTCCCAGGCTTAAGCAATTCTCCTGCCTCAGCCTCCCAAGTCGCTGGGAATACAGGCGCCCGGTACCACGCCTGGCTAATTTTTGTATTTTTAGTACAGATGGGGTTTCACCATGTTGGCCAGGATGGCCTCAATCTCTTGACCTTATGTTGATTTTCTACAACCAGATGGTAAAAGACATCCTAAAATCACAGATTTAAAGTCATGGTAACATATAGGTAGTCTAATACATTCAGAGTCTACAGAGACCTGGTATGTATCTGAAAAACCAAATAGCTGAATCTCTAAAATTTTATTTTTGTGTCTGAAATACCTTAACTCTGAAGTTAATGAATTGATGTTGAATTTCAGATTCTGACAGGAAACTTTTCACATTTCTGACAGGAAATAAATAGAGGTATATATGAAGGGTTGGTATGAACCCAGGGTTACAGTTTCAGTCTAAACTGATACTACAGATTTAACATTGAAACAAAGCAGGGCTATGGAGTAGTAACAGTCTAGCAAAAAGTAAAGATTAGAAGTCACTTGCTGGCTCTTGAGGCAGTCTTCTGACTCTGGAACTACTTGAGATGAAAATTTTGAAGAATTTTTAACTAAATTTTTTTTTTTTTTTTTTTGTGAAATGGAATGTTCCTCTGTTGTCCAGGCAGGAGTGCAATGGCGAGATCTCAGCTCACCGAAACCTCTGCCTCCGGGGTTCAAGTGATTCTCCTGCCTTAGCCTCCTGAGTAGTTGGGACTATAGGCATGTGCTACCACACCCAGCTAATTTTTGTATTTTTAGTAGAGACAGGGTTTCACCATGTTGGCCAGGATGGTCTCAATCTCTTGACCTTGTGAGTCGCCCACCTCGGCCTCCCAAAGTGCTAGGATTATAGGCATGAGCCACCATGCCCAGCTAACTTAATTTTTTAAATATGTAATTATGGCTAGCTGCAGTGGCTCACGCCTGTAATCCCAATACTTTGGGAGGCTGAGGCGGGCGGATCACCTGAGGTCAGGGGTTTGAGACCAGCCTTGCTAACATAGTGAAACCCTGTCTCTACTAAAAATACAAAATTAGCCAGGTGTGGTGGCACATACCTGTAGTCCCAGCTACTCAGGAGGCTAAGGGCAGGAGAATTGCTTGAACCAGGGTGGTGGAGGTTGCAGGGAGCCTAGATCGGGCCACTGCACTCCAGCGTGGGCGACAATCAAGATTCTCTCAAAAAAAAAAAAAAAATTACATACAGTGAAATACATAGATGTTAAGGGTTTTTGTTTTTTAAAGCATATGTATCACAAAATGGAAGACAGAACGACAGCAAAAACATTTGGAAGTTGGAATGCAGATTGATTTAAGCAATCTGTGTTGGGATTACAGGCGTGAGCCACCACACTTGGCTGATACAACTTTTTCATAGTGAAGCTTCAGTTAACCTGTACAGTGGTTGCGCTGCAAACTTTCACCCAAATATTGGGCTACTTAAGGGGTTGCTTAGGCTTGGGGCTGTCCTGGAGTTGGAGAATGTCTAACAAGAATGTAAAGCTCACTTCTATTTCCTATATGTGTGTGCATTTTATCTTTGAAGAAATGTTGATATTTGATCAATGTAAACATAATAGCATGGCTGTGAATACAGGGACAGAAATGTAAAGGAAACCCATGTGAAAGTTGCTTTTAATTACTGGACTGTTTTATTTGAGAATCTTCAAAGGCAGTATCTTTCGTCTTTGCTCCAGGGTCAGATTCCATAAAGAAGAAGGGGTCTCCTGCTTGGAGAGTACAAAGCAGGCTTCCAGCTGTCTAGTTGCTAAACTGAGAGAAAAGCTAGAGGTCTTAGCATTCATTATTTAAACACTCATTCATGTTCATTTAACTCAAATGTTTTCAGAAAGATGACCTCATTCTCAGCTGGACCAGTTGAAAAGCTTTCCAGTCCAGGAATCTACTATCCAATATGGTAGCCACTAGCTAATGTAGCAGCTTAAATCTAAATAATTAAAATTGAAGGTTTAGGTCCTCAGTTGCACTAGACACATTTCAAGTGCTTGGTGGCCACCTTTGCCAAGAGCCTACCATATTGGGCAGAGTAAATATAGAATATTTCTATCATTGCAGAAATTTTATTGGGCTGTGTCATTCTAGTTTAGAGAGGAAGGCTCCAGGTTTCTGTAAGGGACGATATTTAAATCATTTGACCAATCCTTTTGTTTTTAGTATCATGTTCACATACCTCTGTAGAACAATTCCTAACCTGTTCTGAGGTATTGTTCTTTAGATTGCTTTCCTTAAGTCTCCCTCTGTTGCCTAGGCTGGAGTGCAGTGGCATGAAATCGGCTCCCTGCAACCACTTGGCTCACTGCAACTTCTGCCTCCTAGGTGTAAGCAGTTCTCCTGCCTCAGCCTCCTGAGTAGCTGGGATTACAGGCACCCACCACCATGCCTGGCTGATTTTTGTATTTTAATAGAGACGGGGTTTCACCACGTTGGCCAGGCTGGTCTCAAACTCCTGACCTCAGGAGATCCACCTACCTTGGCCTCCCAAAGTGCTGGGATTACAGGCATGAGCCACCTTCCCCAGCTGAGATTTAACTTCTTTGGATCATTCAGTCAATCTACATTCTAACTTCCAGATGTTTTTGTTGTTCAGTCTTCCATTTTGTGTACGTATGCTTTAAAAAACAAAAGTCCCTCAGGTTTATGTATTTCACTGTAGGTAAATTATATCTTTAAAAAATTAAGTTAAAAAATTCCTTTTTTTTTTCTTTTTGAAACAGAGTCTAGCTCTGTTGCCCAGGCTGGAGTGCAGTGGCATGATCTCAGCTCACTGCAACCTCTGCCTCCCGGGTTCAAGTGATCTTCCTACCTTAGCCCCCCCAGTAGCTGGGATTACAGGAATATACCACCATGCCTGGTTAATTTTTGTATTAGTAGTAGTAGTAGTAGTAGTAGTAGTAGTAGTAAGATTGGAGTTTCACCATCTTGGCCAGGCTGGTCTCGAACTCCTGATCTCAGGTGATCCACCTGCCTTGGCCTCCCAAAGTGTTGGGATTACAGGCGTGGGCCATCACACCTAGCCACGTTAAAAAATTTTTTTCTTTCTTTTTTTTTTAAGAAACGGGGTCTTGCTCTGTTGCCCAGGCTGGAATGCAGTGGCTGTTCACAGTCGCAATCCCACTACTGAGCACAGGAGTTTTGACCTGCTCCATTTCCGACCTGGGCGAGTTCACCCCTCCTTAGGCAACCTGGTGGTCGCCTGCTCCCGGGAGGTCACCATATTGATGCGGAACTTAGTGTGGACACCCGATGGGCATAGTGCACTACAGCCCAGAACTCCTGGGCTCAAGCGATCCTCCCACCTCAGCCTCCTGAGTAGCTGGGACTACAGGCACGCGCCACTGCGCCTGGCAAAAAATTCTTAAGATGTTGATCAAATGATGCAAAGTCTCAGACTGGAGGAGTAAGTTTTAGTGATCTATCCCATTGCATGGTAACCACAATTAAGAATGAAGTTCTGAAGAACGAAGGCTGGATGCGGTGGCACACGTCTGTAATCCCAGCACTTTGGAAAGCTGAAGCAAGCAGACCACCTGAGATCAGGAGCTGGAGACCAGCCTGACTAACATGATGAAACTGCTTATCTACTAAAAATACAAGACTAGCTAGGCATGGTGGTGCATGTCTGTAATCCCAGCTACTTAAGTGGCTGAGGCAGGAGCATTGCTTAAACCCCGAAGGTGGAGGTTACAGTGAACTGAGATCGTGCCATTGCACTCCAGCCTGGACAACAAGAGTAAGACTCCATCTTAAAAAAAAAAAAGTGTGTATTTTGAAATTGTTAAAAGAATAGATTTTTGGTGTTCTCATGACAAAAAATAAAGTTGGTGAGGTGATGAATATCTTAATTATCTTGATTGAATCTTTCTACAATGTATACATAGATCAAAACATGAGATTGTATTCCATAAATATGCACAATTATTTGCCAAATAAAAATACCTGAATTACAGCCTGGCCAACATTGGTGAAACCCCTCTCTACTAAAAATACAAAAACTAGCTGGGGTGGTGGCACACACTTATACCCCCAGCTACTTAGGAGGCTGAGGCAGGAGAATGCTTGAACCCGGGAGGCCGAGGTTGTAGTGAGCCAAGATTGTGCCACTGCACTTCAGCCTGGGTGACATAGTGAGACTCCATCTTAAAAAAAAAAAAAATCATAAATTAATTTTAATTAATTATTTAGGATTGGGTCTTGCTATGTCACCCAGGTTGGTTTGTATCTTGGCCTCAAAGGATCCTTCTGCCTCAGTTTCTTGAGTAGCTGGGATTATAGATGTATGCCATGGTTCCTGGCTGGTTTTTTCTTTTAAAAAATTTTAATGGCTTACACCTGTAATCTTAGGTAGTCAAGGCAGGAGAATCGCTTGAGCCTAGGAGTTTGGGGCTGCAGTGAGCCATGGCTGACAGAATGAGACCCTGTCTCTTAAGAAAAATTAAAAAATAAAATGAAAAATTTTTTTATTCTTAATGAAGTTTTAGCAGGGAATGATGGTAAAATGTGTCTAACAATCTGCAGTCTTTATCCACAAGTAAAGTACTTCATCAGCATTTAAACGTGTGTAAGAATCTCCATTAAAAAAAAATGTTTCAGCTTTATCCAGGCTTCTTGAACAGTTTTATGTATTGCCATCTTTATTCTACCTTGGTTTTTGTCCTTTCTATTGTACTAAAATTTCTCCTGCAGATGTCAGAATTCAGTGAACACTTTTAATCGTTATCTTTCTTGGCTTCTCAACAACCTTTGACCATTTCCCTCATTTTAGAAACTTGTTCAAACTTTGCTGATACCACCTTTACCTGATTTTCCACCTTATCTCACTGGTCCTTTTTCATTTTCCTTTGCTTAGTCTTCTTTCTTTATCTCACTCTTAAATCCTGGAGTTCCTTGGGATATTGCCCTAAGGTACATTCTCTTCTACCTTTTACAAATTCTTTCTAGGTGATCTTATCATTTTCTATAGCTTTGGTTACTCTAAACTGAAAACTGGAATTCCCATAGTGTCCTCTTTTCAGAATTCTTGAACTGTATATCCCACAGGATATATCCACTCAGATTTCTGATTCAACATGTGAAATAGATAGATCTTAAATTCCACACATGAAAGACTAAAGGCATGGTCAGTATAACTTTCCCCTGGCTCCATCTGTGTTCCATATCAGTGATACCACTATTTACTTAGTAGCTCATACTTTTACCCCCTACAGATAGGCTTTTGACAAATTACAAGTCCTGTAATTTCTGTGTCCTGAAGATTGATTCACTTTGCTACGTCCTCCCAGTTTTCCTCTTAATCCAAGAGGCTGTCACATTGTACCTGCATTTATTTACCTGTAACGGACTCCTAATGGGTCTCTTCTGCTGTGGCCTTCTAGCGATTTTGCACATTTTGGGTAGAATGATTTTTTTCAAGAATGAGAATCAGATGTTTGTCTTTTAGTGGCTTCACACCTACCTTATGTTAAGTATCAGCATCATAAATTTAGCTCTTCTGCTCTTTATTTACCCCTTCAGTGCCTCCTTTCAGTGTTAACTGAAGTTCTTTCTGTTCTTTGGAATACTGAATTCCTTCTCTTGCCTAGTAACTCTTGCTCATCATTTGTCTAACCTGAAAAATAATTTATTCAGAGAAAAAATAATTTATTCAGAGAGGTGTTTCCTGACCCTTTTGTCAGACATTTCCATTCCTTGAATTTGACCTTTTTTTTGGAGACAAAACCTTGCTCTGTCACCCAAGCTAGAGTGCAGTGGTGTGATCATAGTTCGGTGAGACTTTAACCTCCCGTACCCAAGTGATCCTTCACCTCACCTGAGTAGATGGGAACGCAGGCATGTGCCACCACTTTTGGCTAAAATTTTTTTTTTTTTTTTTTTGAGACAGCATCTCCCTATGTTGCCCAGGAAGGTGATCTTGAACTCCCAGGCTAAAGCGATACTCCACCTTGGCCTCCCAAAGTGCTGGTATTACAGGCATAAGCCACCATGCCCGGCTGATATTGGCAGTATACCATTATAAGAGTTTATTTGAATTACATTGTTTATTTCATATTAAGAAGTCTGTTTATATATGAGTGATTTTTCCACTCTAAACTAGAGGTTTTTAAACTTTCTGTTTACAGCCTCCTTAATATATTTTTTACGCGTCCTTAAGCCTAACAGTTTAATTTATTAAATAATTATGTTCAAACAGCTTGAAAGTATTTAAGTTCTAGTAACCTAATTGACATCTAAGAAATATGCAAATTAAAAGACAAAATCAGGTGGATGTGGTGGCTCATGTCTGTTATCTCAGCTCTTCGGGAGGCCAAGGTGGGTGGATCGCTTGAGTCCAGGAGTTTAAGACCAATCTAGGCAACATAGTGAGACCTTATTTCTACAAATTTTTTTTTAAAAATTGCCAGGCGTAGTGGTGTATGTCTGTAGTCCCAGCTACTCGGGAGGCTGAGGGAGGACTGCTGGAGCCTGGGAGAGGCTATGGTGAGCACCGATTGCAACACTGTAATCCAGCCTTGGTGAACAGAATTAGACACTGTCTCAAAAAAATAAGAGAAAAAAATTATATTTTTGTTTTATTCTTAACTACAGTTGTTTGCTGAATATACTTGTTGGGGATGACAAAACCCAAACCCTGGAATCATATTGAACACTGCCACCCACACTACCTTTTACTGTTTTAATTAAACTCCTTTGGGGGCTGGACATGGAGGCTTATGACTACAGTCCCAGTATGTTGGGAGGTTCAGGTGGGAAGATCATTTGAGGCCAGGAGTTCAAGACCAGTCTTGACAACATAGTGAGACCCCATCTCGCTACCTTATTTTATTTTTTTAATTTAAAATTTTTATTTATTTATTTAGAGACAGTCTCACTGTGTCACCCAGGCTGGAATGCAATGGCATGATCTTGGCTCACTGCAATCTCCACCACCCGGGTTCAAGTTATTCTCCTGCCTCAGGCTCCTGAGAAGCTGGCCATTACAAGCGCCCACCAACACACCCAGCTAAGTTTTGTGTTTTTAGTACAGATGGGGTTTTACCATGTTGGCCATGCTGATCTGGAGCTCCTGACCTCAGGTGATCTGCCCTCCTCAACCTTCAGAAATGCTGGGATTACAGGTGTGAGCGCCCACACTTGGCCACCATCTCGTTATTTTAAAAAATAAATAACATTTGCTTACACCTTTGCTTCTCCACTCATTTTTTTTTTTTTTGCTCTGAATTGATATTTGCATACTTACTTTTTTAAAAATCACAGCAACCAACAGATACTCAGCTTTGCAAAGATTATGATATCATTAAAAGGAATATAGCATGATCTATTTTGAACCTGAACTGTCTTGAACTAGTAATTTACTGAGTGATTGACAAATACGGAATATCACTTTTTCCCTGTAATTTAGAATTTCCTGTGGTGCCCTTGCGAGATCTCTACAGAATCCAAGGTTGCCTTGGGCACAGTTTGGGAACTGTGATCCTAAACTGTTAAAAGGTTAGTGTATATGCTTTTAGACGTTTTTCTCCAAAGAGTCAAGCATATGCATGTAGTTTTCCTTTTAACAAAAACGGGCTGGTACATATTGCACAGCAACTTGATTTTTTTCATTCAACTAGTGTGTCATAGTAAAGGTAGTGGATTGAACATATACATTTAATTTTATGCCAGCCTGAAAATTTCATTAAAACAATAGAAGACTTCAAACAAACAAACAAAAACCTCGCCCAGGCACGGTGGCTCATGTCTGTAATCCCAGCACTTTGGGAGGCTGAGGCGGGTGGATCATGAGGTCAGGAGTTCAAGACCAGCCTGACCAATATGGTGAAACCCTGTCTCTACTAAAAATAGAAAAATTAGCCAGGTGTGGTGGCAGGTGCCTGTAGTCCCAGCTACCCAGGAGGCCGAGGCAGGGGAATTGCTTGAACCTGGGAGACAGAGGTTGCAGCGAGCCAAGATTGCACCACTGAACTCCAACGTGGGCAGCAGAGCGAGATTCTGTCTCAAAAACAAAAAAAAAAAAACAAAAAAAACAAAACTCTCAAGATAACAGCAGGAACGATGAGCATAACAACAGTATTGTGAAAGCTGGAAAGCAGAAAAGACTAATGATAACTAATTCACCAACTTTAAAAAGTTGTATCATAAACCAACAGTGGAGAGAGCCTTCAAGTAGTCATGTTACCAAACCCTATAAAAATCTCAGCGTTAGCTGTGTTGTATATTGGAGGTGAAGGTGAAACAGAAAACATGAGTTGTTTGAAAGTCTGTTTCAGAAAAGTATTTCCACATCTGACCTCCCTTTCTTCTCCCCGTAGACATAAACGGTAACTAGAGACTTACTATCTGGAGTAGAAAAGAATTGTTATCTGGACAAAGGGATACCATGCGTAGTTAAGGGTGAGGTACTGTACCTTATAAAGGAGCCTAGTGGGAATTTGTATACTGAAGGCAGAAACCTCTAGCCTTTTTTCCTGACTTAGTTCTCAGAATCTTGTCCCTTTCTACTATTTCCCATTCACCAAAAGCAGCCTCTTTCAAGTGTAAGCTATTATTTTGGTATAAACAACATGTCTTTAAATTACCTTTTTATTTTTCGAGACAGAGTCTCGCTCTGTTACCCAGGCTGGAGTGTAATGGCACAATCTCAGCTCACTGCAACCTCCGCCTCCCGGGTTTAAGCAATTCTCCTGCCTCAGCCTCCTGAGTAGCTGAGATTACAGGTGTGTGCCACCATGCCCAGCTAATTTTTGTATTTTTAGTAGAGACAGGGTTTCACCATGTTGGTCAGGCTGGTCTTGAACTCCTGACCTTGTGATCCACCTGCCTCAGCCTCCCAAAGTGCAGGGCTTGCAGGCATGAGCCACTGCGCCTGGCCACCTTTTTATTTCTGTTTATTTTATTTTGAGACAGAGGCTTCTTGTTGCCCAGGCTGGAATGCAGTGACACAGTCTCTGCTCACTGCAACCTCTGCCTCCTGGGTTCAAGTGATTGTCCTGCCTAGTCTCCCAGGTAGCTGGGATTGCAGGTGCCTGCCATCACACCTGGCTAATTTTTGTATTTTTAGTAGAGACAAGGTTTCACCATGTTGGCCAGGTTGGTCTTGAACTCCTGACCTCAAATGATCCTCCCACCATTGCCTGGATCCTGTGTCTTCTTCACTTACTCCCTTATTTGCTAGAGTATCTCTGCATCCTTCTCAGAGTACCTGTGACTCTCTGAGAAGGATGCATGGGAGTTAAATATTTTGATAACTTACATCTCTGAAAACCTTTTTCTGTTAGTTTTTATGTTAGTTTCAGTCTGTAATTTTGTGGTACTTTCTAGGAGATTGCCTCAAAATTTTAAATGTTTAAAATTTTTGGCCCAGTGCGGTGGCTCACACCTCCTGAGTAGCCGGGACTACAGGTGCGCACCACCACGCTAGGCTAATTTTTGTATTTTTGGTAGAGACAGGGTTTCAACCATGTTGGCGAGGATGGTCTCCATCTCTTGACCTTGTGATCTGCCCGCCTTGGCCTCCCAAAGTGCTGGGATTACAGGCGTGGGCCACTGCACCCGGCCATTTTTTTTTTAACGTTTAACTTTGAAATAACTTCAGATTTACCAAAGAAAAAAAAAATCGCAGAATATTACAAAGTTTTCCTATATGCTTCACCTAGCTTTGCTCCAGTTTTTTTTTTTTTTTTTTTTTTTCCCCTTGTAGACACATTGTTGCTGTGTTGCCCAGCCTGGAGTGCAGTGGCATGATCTTGGCTCACTGCAACCTATGCCTCCTAGGTTCAAGTGATTCTCCTGCCTCAGTCTCCTGAGTAGCTGAAATTACAGGTTTGTGCCTCCACGGCCATCTAATTTTTGTATTTTTGGTAGACATGGGGTTTCACCATGTTGGCCAGGCTGGTCTTGAACTCCTGACCTCAGTTGATCCACTCACCTCGGCCTCCCAGAGTGCTGGGATTATAGGCATGAGCCACCACACCTGGCCTTGTTTTAGTTTTTTAAGGAGACAGAGTCTTGCTATGTTGCCCAGGCTGATCTTGAACTCTTGGGCTCAAGCAATCCTGCCTCCACCTCCCAAGTAGGTGGGTCTACGGGTGTGCACCACTGAACCTGGCCTCTCTAATGTTATAGAACTATAGCACTTTATCAAGGCTAGGAAATTAACATTAAGAGAATACTATTAACTGATCTACACACCTTATTCAAAGTTTGTCAATTGTCACGTGACTTTTCTTTTTCTGAACTAAGACTGAATCCAGGATTACACCTTGCTTAATTGTTTTCTCCTTAATCTCAATCTTTTATTCTAGGACAGTCTGTCTCTATCTTTCAGGACTTTGATTGACCTGATTGAAGAGTATTAGCCAGTTATATATCAGCCAGATACAGAATATCTCCCCAAATTTGGGTTTGTCTGTTGTTTCCTCCTGATGATGATGATAATTATTTTTTTTTTTTTAGAAAATCTCTCTCTGTCGCTCAGGCTAGGGTGAAGTCCCGCCATCTCGGCTCACTGCAGCCTCTGCTTCCCAGAGAATTGCTTCAAGCAATTCTCGTGCCTCAGCCTCACTTGTAGCTGGAATTGCAGGTGTGCACCATCGTGCCTGGCTAATTTTTGTATTTTTAGTAGAGACAATGTTTTGCCATGTTGGCCAGGCTGCTCTCAAACTCTTGACCTCAGGTGATCCACCTGCCTTGGCCTCCCAAAGTGCTGGGATTACAGGCATGAGGCACCGAGCCAGTCTGATGATGTTAATCTTGATCATCTGATTAAGATGCTGTTTGCCATGTTTTTCCATTGAAAGTTAATCTTGGCCTGGTGCAGTGGCTCACCCCTGTAATCCCAATACTTTGGGAGGCCGAGGTAGGTGGATCATTTGAAGCCAGGAGTTTGAGACTGGCTTGGCCAATATGGTGAAACCCCATCTCTACTACAAATACAAAAATTAGTCTGATGTGATGGCATTCACCTATAATCCCAGCTACTTGGGTGGCTGAGGCAGGAGAATTGCTTGAACCTGGGAGGTAGAGGCTGCAGTGAGAAAAGATTGTGCCACTGCATTCCAGCTTGAGCAATAGAGTGAGACTGTCTCAAAAAAAGAAAGTTATTCTTTTTAAGTATTTTGTGGGAGATATTTTGAGACTGTGTGTATATCTTGTTTCTCATATTTTCAGTCTCTAGTTTTAGCATCCATTGATGAGTCTTCCTGAGTCAGTTATTTCTGAGAGAGGTTGCAAATTATAACTTTCTATTCCTTTTTTCATTTTTCTCTTTTTTTTTTTTTTTTTTTGAGACAGAGTCCCTCTGTGACCTAGGCTGAAGTGCAGTAGTGTGGTATCAGCTCACTGCAACCTCTGTCTCCCTGGATTCAAGCAGTTCTCCTGCCTCAGCCTCCCAAGTAGCTGGGACTACAGGTGCATGCCACCACACCCGGCTAATTTTTGTATTTGTAGTAGAGATGGCATTTCGCCATGATGGCCAGGCTGGTCTTGAACTACTGACCTTGAGTGATCTGCCAGCCTCGGCCTCCCAAAGTGCTGGGATTACAGGGGTGAGTCACCCCACCCAGCCTAATTTTTCAATTTTTTTCTTGTTATTAAGATTTTATTAGTTATTAATTTTAAATTAAGTGTTAAATATTTATAAGATATTTATTAAGTATTCATTAATGTCACACATTAAATATTAAGTATTTAATATTTAAAAAATTTAAATATTTAAACAATAGAATTAAAAGTTACACATACTTTGGTAACTTTTCTGTCATTCTTTCTATATTAATTTGAGATTCTGTGTAAGGAATAGCTGTCCCTTCTGCCTGTTTATTTAGTTTTTTACATCCCTGTAAACAAGGATATTTACTTTATTCTTGGTGCCTCAACTCCCTGGGCTTAAGCCATTCTTCTACCTCAGCTCCCCAAGTAGCAGGGATTACAGGTGTGTGCCACTACAGCTCACTGATTTTTTCGAATTTTAGTAGAGGTGTCTCACTATGTTGCCCAGGCTGGTCTTGAACTCCTGAGCTCAAGCATTCCTCCAACTTTGGCCTTTCAAAGTGGTGCGATTACAGGTGTGAGCCACCATGCCCAGTCTTGGGTCTGTTATTTATTACTCTTATTTGTAATGATAATGATATAATGTTAGTATTTGGTTGCTCAAAGTGTTTCTTGGCCATTATAAGTGAGGCCTTTCAGGTTGTTTTCTGTGTCCTTTTGTTTTTTGTTTGTTTGTTTGTTTGTTTTATTTTTTGAGATGGAGTGCCCTTCTGTCACCCAGGCTGGAGTGCAGTGGTGCAATCTCAGCTCACTGCAACCTCCACCTCCTGGGTTCAAGCAGTTCTCCTGTCTCTCCTGAGTAGCTGGGATTACAGTTCTGTGCCACCACGCCTGGCTAATTTTTGTATTTTTAGTAGAGGTGGGGTTTCACCATGTTGACCAGGCTGGTCTTGGAACCCCTGAATCAAGTGATCCACTCGCCTCAGCCTCCCAAAGTGCTGGGATTACAGGAGTGAGCCACCACACCCTGCCTCTTGTGTCCTTTTGACTTTTTTTTTTTTTTTTTTAAGCACTTCTATATCTGTATGTATGTTAAATACTATTGAATTCATACTGATAACTCTGATTTCAGTCTAGCACCATGAGTTCATTCTCACTTTGTCTTCTGTTATTTGTAATTGCTTTCTCCAGCAGGAAGAAACCTAGCTCTGTCTACAGTGTATTTACTCATTTGCTCAATTTTAGAATACTAGTTTCAGAATTAACTCATACTTCTGTGAAAAACAGATTTGCTAACCAGTGTACCGTACTTGCATATAGTCCTTTTGTCTTTACAGCCAAAATATTGTTCTCCTGCGTTTGCTGCTTCTCTACTCCTTTCAGTGTAGTTATGGTATTCATTTGAAATTCAGTTATTGTTTGTGTTTCATTTTGGATTCCTCTGCATTCTGGTTGGTTTTCATTATTTGTATACTTATAAAATGTGAAACATTATCATGATCTGAAAAGTTGGAACTTTACAAAAAGGCATATTCAGAGAAGTGCTACTTATCTCATTTACTCGACCCTTTCCCAATACTTCTATTCTTCTCACCTTATTCCCACCTATCATGAAGTGGCATATTATCGATGTTCATTTGAACTTTGCTTTTTTCACTTAATGATATATCCTAAAAATCACTCTATGTTAGTTCATAGAACTCATTCTAATTCTTTTATGGCTTTATTCATTGTGTGCATGATCCATAATCTATTCAGCCACTCTCTGTGGACATTTAGGTTGTTTTCTCTTCTTCTTTTTTCTTTTCTTTTTTTTTTTGAGACCAGATATCACTCTGTTGCCCAGGCTAGGGTGGCAGTGGTGCGATCTCGGCTCACTGCAGCCACAAATTCCTGGGCTCAGGTGATCCTTTAACCTCAGCCTCCCGAATAGCTGGGACCACAGGGACACGCTACCACACCTGGCTAATTTTTATATTTTTTATAGAGATGGGGTTTCATCATGTTGCCCAGATTGGTCTCAAACTCCTGGGCTCAAGCAGTTCACCCACCTCAGCCTCCCAGAGTGCAGGATTATAGGCTGAGCCACAATGTCCTGACAGTTGTTTTTCAATATTTTGCTATTATAAACAATGTTGCAATGAATAGCCTTGTACATGTGTATATTTGTATTATTGTAGGCATGTCTTCAGGGTAAATTCCTTAAAGTGGGGTTGGTAGATTAAAAGGTAAATACTTCTGTAGTTATTAAATGTTACCAGATACCCTCCAAAAAGATTGGATCAATTTGTATTCCTCACAACAAAGTGCAGAAAGGCCCCCTCTTCCCCATCAAGAGAATGTTATAATTTTTGCCAATTGTCTTATAAATGAAGTTGGACATCTTTCTTAAGCTTAAGGAACATTTAAAAAGCTTTATTTATAAATTGTCTCCTCACATCTTTTTCCTACTTTCTATTACACTTTTTTTCAACTATCTCTCAATTTAAGAGTTCCATATGTTAGGAGCATTAGTGTCTTATAATACGTGTTGCAAATTTATTTTTCTAGTTTATTGGTTGTCTTTTTATTTTGGTCATTTATTATTTTTTTTTAACTTCCAAGCTTTCTATTGAGTTTTTAATTTCTGCTATTATTTTTAATTTTTAAGACTCCTTTCTTATTTTTGGCAGTTCCTTTTAAACAAAAGTAACATCCTGTTCTTTTTTCCAGTGGATATATTTGCTTTTGCTTCTTTGAAGATAGTGTTGGTTTTCTTTTCTTCCGTCGTCGTCGTCTTTTTTTTGAGACAGAGTCTTGCTCTATTGCCCACGCCGGAGTGCAGTGAGCAGAGTTCCAGCTCACTGGAACCTCCACCTCCCAGGTTCAAGTGATTCTCTTGTCTCAGTCTCCTGAGTAGCTGGGATTACAGACGTGTTATCACACCCAGCTAATTTTTTTTTTTTTGGCAACAGTTTTGCTCTTCTTGCTCAGGCTGGAGTGCAATGGTGCGATCTCAGCTCACCACAACCTCTACCTACTGAGTTCAAGCGATTCTCCTGCCTCAGCCTCCTGAGTAGCAGGGATTACAGGAATGTGCCATCACGCCCAGCTAATTTTGTATTTTTAGTAGAAATGAGGTTTCTCCATGTTGGTCAGGCTGATCTTGAACTTCCGACTTCAGGTGATCTGCCCACCTCAGCCTCCCAAAGTGCTGGGATTACAGGCATGAGCCACCTTGCCCAGCCATTTTTTTTGTATTTTTAGTAGAGTCAGGTTTTCATCCTGTTGACCCCGATGGTCTCAAACTCCTGACCTCAAGCGATCCATCTGCCTTGGCCTCCCAAAGTGCTGGGATTACAGGCATGAGCCACTGCACTCACCCCCACCTTTTTTAATTGTGGTAAAATATATGTAACATTAAATTTACTGTGTTAGCCTTTTTTATGTGCACAGTTCATTGGCATTAAGTACATTGGCATTGTTGTGCAACCATCACCACCATTCATCTCCAGAACCTTCTCATCTTCCCAAAATGAAATTCTGTACCCATTAAGCACTAACTCCCTTTCTTCCCCTTCCTTGTTAGTTTATAAAAGTTGACTAACCTATTTTTTTTTTTTTTTTTTGCTTTTATCTGTTTGTTTTGGTCTGCTTTTTATCCCTAGAGGTCTGGTGATTTTTGGTCATCCTTTATTTTTTATTTTATTTTTTTTTGAGACTGAATCTCACTCTGTTGCCCGGGCTAGAGTGCAGTGGTGTGATCTCAGCTCATCACAACCTTTGCCTCCCAGGATCAAGCCATTCCTGTGCCTCAGCCTCCCAAGTAGCTGGGATTACAGGCGTGCACCACCATGCCCAGCTAATTTTTGTATTTTTAGTAGAGATGGGGTTTTCCCTTGTTGGCCAGGCTGGTCTCGAACTCCTGACCTCAACTGATCTGCCGACCTTGGCCTCCCAAAGTATTGGGATTATATGCATGAACCACCATGCCTGTCTAGTTTTTAAGAATGACCACTAAGAAACTGCTTGGAAACTCTTAACACGTGGTGGGACATGTCAACTTTGGGCTATGTTGAGCCATTTTGTGGGGGAATATCTGTATCTTTATGGGGGTGTGTGTGTGTGTGTGTGTGTGTGTGTGTGTGTGGACTAGTTATATTCTCCAGAGAAGAATTTTCCAGTCTGTTTGTATGGATAAGACAGACTGCTAGCATTCTGGGAGATGAGTGACAAAGAGTGCTTGGGGCCTCATGTCAGTATATAATTCCATCTTCAAACTGTACCTGGAGTTTCTCTGTCTGCAGACTTTCCATTTTACTCTTTTTGAACGATAAACTTCCAATCTTGGGTAGGGGAGGGTCACTTACCTGCCATGGTAGAGTTAAGTAGGGATCTGGAGTCAAATTGCTTCTTAAACTTTAGGCTACCCTATAGCCTAAAGTTTAGGCCTGTTTTGTTGAGATATCCGCAAATATCAACAAATATCAATTAATTGTTCAGGCTTGTTTTGTTGAGATATCCCCAAATATCACTATCTGTGGTCTTTTCTCTTTGAATGATCTATTTCCTCCAGGGACTGGTTGTCTTCTTGGAGGTATAGAGCTTCTTGCCAGTCTTATGGAAGCTGAGTGGGGAAGGGCTTGTATTTATCTTCCTAGTGTGCTCCTGTGTCAGCTGTACATGATATACCTGACTATCCTGGGTCATCTTCCCCAGAAAGTGAAATTTTCATTACCTGCCTGGGTAGGAGATGGTATCTAGAAGTTTCACTGCTTCTTATTCAGACTTTGAGCCAGCCCTTCCTTTTCAGTACCATGCATACTCCGGACTTTCATAGGTATATATTGCCTCCACTTCTGAGCTTTTCTGCTTTCTGAGGTCCTATAGTTTCTTCTTCTTCTTCTTCTTCTTTTTTTTTTTTTTTTGACAGAGTTTGACTCTTGTCTCCCAGGCTGGAATGCAGTGGTGCAATCTTGGCTGACTGCAACCTCTGCCTCCCAGGTTCAAGCAATTCTGCCTCAGCCTCCCGAGTAGCTGAGATTACAGGCACCTGTCATCACGCTTGGCTAATTTGTTTTTTATTTTTAGTAGAGACAGGGTTTCACCAAGTTGACCAGGCTGGTTTCGAACTCCTGACCTCAGGTGATCCACCTGCCTCAGCCTATCCAATTGCTGGGATAACAGGCAACAGCCACCACACCCAACCCTGTGTTCTCATTTGTAAAATGAAGGAGGGGGAAGGGAGAGGAGACCAAATACTACTTAAGACTGATTCCATATTGACTTATTTATAATTTGCTTATAGCAGAATAATTTGTTTCGTACAGCAAATTTTTAAAAGAAAGAGAAGGTACTTTTTCTCTGTATAGTCATGCGCCAGTAGATATTCAATAAATACATGTGGTGTCAACATCTCAAGAGGGAGGCAAGCATCCTCTGTTACCAGTCAAAGACTCTCTGAGTAGCCATGCAAGGACAGGACTCTATCAAATGCTCTTACCCAGTGATGGTTCTGGATCTCAAGTGAATATAAGAAAAAAGAACCAACACAAGCATACACACATGTACTGCAGGAACATACTCTAGAGACAGCAGATGGAAATGAATGACAGTCAAAACCAAACAGTGATTTCCCTTCAATATTTAATGAGATCTAATATTAGTGAAGGCTCTTTAGTCTAGAAAGAAAGGCACTAGTCACTGCAGGTGGAGTGGAAGAAACAATAGCCTATAAATCGGAAGCCAGTATTCTAATTTCAGCTTGCTAACAATTTATTAAGAAAAGCTGCATTATTCTTCTGTATATAAGTTTTCTCTGGGGAAAAGAATGGAGGGATGAACACATGTTTACCTCAGTTCCTTCTCCAAATTGCACTGAGGTTACAGAAATCAGATTTTTTTTTTTTTTTGAGGTGGAGTTTTGTTCTTGTTGCTCAGGGTGGAATGCAGTGGTGCGATCTCGGCTCAATGCAACCTCCGCCTCCTGGATTCAAGCAATTGTCCTGCCTCAGCCTCCCCAGTAGCTGGGATTACAGGTGTGAGGATTACAGGGCTCAAGCAGTCCTCCCATATCGGCTACCCAGAGTGCTGGGATTATAGATGTGAGCCACTGCGCCTGGCCGGAAATGATTCTTTAAGTATATTTCTCAGAGGCAGATGTACAATAAATGGCTTCTTTTTAGAGTACTCATGTCCTCCCTCCTCTCCAGTTTTCATTGTGATGAAAACCTTGGTCAGGTAAGATTTCATTGTGTCTAATAGTCTAAATTGAAGTATATGTACTCATTTTTTTTTTTTTTTTTTTTTTTTAATTTTATTTCTTTATTTTTTTCTTTTTTTTTTTTTTTTTTTTTTTTTTCAATTTTCTACCTTAATTACTGTGAATATCTCTTCATGACCTTATTTTTAGATAGAAATATAACCTCCTTCTCTTCTTTACAGATGCATCCAGATCTCATTATGCATCAGAAAAATGAAAAAACAGAGGAAAATTCTATGGAGGAAAGGAATCCACTTAGCCTTTTCTGAGAAATGGAATACTGGGTTTGGAGGCTTTAAGAAGTTTTATTTCCACCAACACTTGTGCATTCTGAAAGCTAAGCTGGGAAGGCCAATTACTTGGAATAGACACTTGAGACATTTCCAGTGTAGAAAGAAAGCCCTTCAAATCCAGAAAACGTGGATCAAGGATGAACCCCTTTGTGCTAAGACCAAGTTCAGTGTGGCTACTCAAAATGTTAGTACTTTGTCCTCTAAAGTGAAAAGAAAGGACACTAAACACTTCATTTCCTCTTCAAGAACTCTCCTGAGACTCCAAGCAGAGAAGTTGCTGTCATCAGCAAAGAATTCTGACCATAAATACTGCAGAGAGAAAAATCTCTTGAAGGCAGTTGCTGACTTTCCATCAAATAGTGCTTTAGGTCAGGCCAATGGTCACAGACCTAGGACAGAACCACAGGCTTCTGACCTTCCCATGAAGTTCAATGGGGAGAGCCAAAGTCCAGGTGAGAGTGGCACGATTGTGGTCACTTTGAGCAACCATAAGAGAAAGTGCTTTTGTTATGGCTGCTGCCAAGGGCCGGAGCGCCACAGGAATGGGGGACCCTTGATTCCAAAAAAGTTCCAACTTAACCAACATAGAAGAATAAAATTATCTCCTCTTATGATGTATGAAAAATTATCCATGATTAGATTTCGGTACAGGATTCTCAGATCCCAGCACTTCAGAACCAAAAGTAAAGTTTGCAAGCTAAGAAAAGCCCAGCGAAGCTGGGTGCAGAAGGTCACTGGGGACCACCAAGAGACTCTTAGGGAGAACATTGAGGGTGGCAGTTGCAGCCCATTTCCTTCCCCAGAACCTAAAGACCCTTCTTGTCGGCATCAACCGTACTTTCCAGATATGGACAGCAATGCTGTGGTGAAGGGGACAAACTCTCATGTGCCTGATGGCCACACTAAAGGAAGCCCTTTCTTGGGCAAGGAGCTTAGTTTAGACGAAGCATTCCCTGACCAACAGAATGGCAGTGCCACACACGCCTGGGACCAGTCACCCTGTTCTTCTCCTAAGTGGGAGTGTACAGAGCTGATTCATGACATCCCCTTACCAGAACATCATTCTAGTACCATGTTAATTTCAGAAACCAAGAGAGATATTATGACTCTGGGTCAGGAAAATCGGACAAGTTCTGTCAGTGATGACAGAGTAAAACTGTCAGTGTCTGGAACAGATACACCTGTGAGTAGTGTAGATGGGCCTGTGTCCCAAAAGGCTGTTCAAAAGGAGAACTCATACCAGATGGAGGAGGATGGATCTCTCAAGCAGAACATTCTTAGTTCTGAGTTGCTGGACCACCCTTACTGTAAAAGTCCACTGGAGGCTCCCCTGATGTGCAGTGGACTCAAACTAGAAAATCAAGTAGGAGGTGGGAAGAATAATCAAAAAGCCTCTCCGGTGGATGATGAACAGCTGTCAGTCTGTCTTTCTGGTATGCACTTTTCCTTTATTCTCTGCCAAACTCCAAGCTCACACCTGCTGTCCATTATCCTTGCTTACAATAAGAGTTCTATTTTTTTCTCCCACACGTGGATTTTTCTTTAAAGCAGATAGTCTTCTTGAAGCCTTTTATATTGCTGCATTATGTAGATGTTCCATAATTTAATCTTTAATCCTCATAGACACTTGCATTGATTCCATTTTTTTCATAAGCTAATAGTGTGACGAAATTATTTCTTTTTTTTTTTTGAAAAAGAGTCTCACCCTGTCACCCAGGCTGAAGTTTAGTGGTGGGATCTCAGCTCACTGCAACCTCCGCCTCCTGGTTCAAGGATTCTCCTGCCTCAGCCTCCTGTGTAGCTGGGACTACAGGTGCATGCCACCACACGGCCGATTTTTATAATTTTAGTAAAGATGTGGTTTCATCATGTTGGTCAGGCTGGTCTTGAACTCCTGACCTCAGGTGATCCACCTGTCTCAGCCTCCCAAAGTGCTAGGATTACAGGTGTGAGCCACCATGCGTGGCTACTTTTTTTTGAAATATAGGAGACGCTCCTATGTACTAGGCACTGTGCTGTTTCCCAGGGACATAGCAATGAACGAAGTACATGACCTTCAGTGTCATTCTAGTCATAAAATTGTTACATTAATTGCTAATTATAAATGTCATAAGAATGGTCCCTCAAAAAAGGTAAAAGCTTTCAGTACCCCAAAGTCATTTGGTATTTTTGCTTAATAGAAAATTTCAGTTCTTATATAGCGAAACTTTTTTTTTTTTTTGGAGACGGAGTCTTGCACTGTCGCCCAGGCTGGAGTGCCATGGTGGGATCTGGGCTCACTGCAACCTCCACTTCCCGGGTTCAAGAAATTCTTCCTCAACCTCCCGAGTAGCTGGCACCACAGGCAGACACCACCACACCCAACTAATATTTTGTATTTTAGTAGAGACAGGGTTTCACTGTGTTGCCCAGGCTGGTCTTAAACTCCTGAGCTCAGGCAGTCCTCCCACTTTGGCCTCCCACAGTGTTAGCATTACAGGCGTGAGCCACCATGCCCTGTCTAAAACTTATCTATCTTTAAATTTGTGGTTCTAGTTCTTAGTCATGCTTTTTAAAAAGCCTTCTCTTGTGAAAACTGTCCCATAAAGTAGGTATAAACATTTTTTTGGAAGACAATATGATAGTATAAATTACGGCATAATCAGGCAACAGTTTGCTATGCAGCTGTTTAAGAATATAGATCTAGTCTGGGCATGGTGGCTTATGCCTGTAATCCCAGCACTTTGGGAGGCCAAGGTGGGTGGATCATGAGGTCAGGAGTTCAAGACCTGCCTGGCCAACATGGTGAAACCCCATCTTTACTAAAACTACAAAAATTAGCCAGATGCAGTGGTATGTACCTGGAATCCCAGCTGTTTGGGAGGCTGAGGCAGGAGAATGACTTGAACCCAGGCGGCAAAGGTTGTAGTGAGCCAAGGTCGTGCCACTGCACTCCAGCCTGGGCAACAGAGTGAGACTCTGTCTCAAAAAAAAAAAAGAATATAGATCTATATTTTGATACTGAAAGATGTCTGTGTAAAGTGAAAACAGGCTGAGCGTGGTGGCTCACGCCTATAATCCCAGCACTTTGGGAGGCCAAGACGGGTGGATCACCTGAGGTCAGGAGTTCAAGACCAGGCTGGTCAACATGGTGAAATCCCATCTCTACTGAAAATACAAAAATTAGCCAGGCTTGGTGGTGCGCGCCTGTAATCTCAACTACTTGGGAGGCTGAAGCAGGGAGAATCACTTGAACCTGGGAGGTGGAGGTTGCAGTGAGCCTAGATTGCACTACTGTACTCCAGCCTAGGTGACAGAGCAAGACTCCATCTCAAAAAAAAAAAAAAGAAAGAAAACAGCAAGTTGTAAAATGGTATGAAACCATTTTTTCTTAAAAGGTACATATATGAATATGTGTATATATGTGTGCATATGCATTTGTATAGGACATATCAGGACAGATACATGAAATTATTACAAATAGCTTTTGGGCGCTAGTTAGGTGGGTTATTTCTTGGTAGTTTAAACAGTTCTAAGCACTTTATTTTTCCAGCTACTACGTATAAGAAATTCTTTCTCACAAAAAGGCACAAAGTACAGAGTCTTAGCAAATTAAAAAAAAAAATTTTTTTTCGTCTATCCTCTTCTGTTCTAGAATAAAGACAGATTTTCCTACTGAGGTTAGCAGGTCCATGATAAGTAAACCTAAAAAAAATTAGCATTTACCCACAAATGCCAATTAACCCTTATAGATGTAACAGTTCCAAATACAATTGATAAGTTGAATATGCACATAGTAAAACAGGTAGCATGACCTGAGGAAGTAGGAATTCTTACAGAATTCACATTTAGTGATAATATAATTCATTATTTTAATAGACTAAAGGAAAAAAAATAATGTTAGCAAGTGCTGAAAAGCCTGTTAGTAAAATTGTTTCTTGTTATGTTTAAATCTCTTAGAAAACTAGTAATAAAGGAGGCTTCCTTCACTTACAAAAGAATATCAATCAGAAACCAATAGCAGTTCTAGGTTTAAGACAACGAGCGTATGGAATCTCTTCTTCCTCCTACCAAATCCATAGAAATTATGAAAAATATATTAAAAACACATGTGTCTTCATACAAACAAGGAAGAGAGAGTTTTGGTAGATTAGAAACTCAGAATTGGCTCCCACTGGGCAGAAAGTAGAGGGAAGGTCCAGAGGGGCAGAAGGAAGATTAGTGCAGGGAAGTGGTGTGACACTGAGTGCCCATATTTCTGGAGATGGTGGGAGTGGAGAGGAACGGGGACACCCATGGTAAAGACTAAGTAGTTGGGGAATTTCTCTCTGCCTGTGCCACATATCAACAAAGAACAAATCTGTTGTCAAGCCAAAATTCTTAGAACAAGAGACAGGATACTCTTCCACACACGTCCACCTTGTAACACTTGGCAAGAGTGAGGAACATCCATTTTCAGAACAGCTGCTGGGGTTCTTAAGGTCCTTATTCCTACTGAAAATACTTCAAGGCAGAGCGGCAGCTACTGCCCATCATAACTCTTTGCCCTCCGTTCTCAGCAAGTTACCTAAGTAGAGATGAGCTCACAGTCTATCAATATCATCTGAGAAAAGCCAATACAATGAAATAGACAAATTCAACAAATAACAGAACTAAACCTCAATAATGGTTAATGGAGCAGTGAGTACAGTAGATGCTCTTTTAACTGACTTCTACAACATTAGCCACTATTGAGTTCTATGATGTGCTGAATGCTGGCTTGTCTTTAATATGACTGCACATTGTACTCCTTTCAGTTGATTTATATGTTTAAGAGTCAATTATACTTACAGGTAATTGACTTATTGCAGTTTCATTATTTTATTCAGTATTACATAAACTGATGAAATATGAAGAAAACTGCCTTGAAAACCAGTGGAATGCTTTGTAATGACAGTAGTGAGTTGCTGCAAAAATTAATACTGAGTTACAGTTAGGCAAGACAACTGAAAAAGATTTGAGGTAATGTATGAAAATGTAGGACTCTGTACTGAGATTACTTGGCAAGTTCTTATAACTTCTTGCTTCACTTTAAAGTTGTAACCTCCATATCTTGGGTATGCCAGGAGATAATGGAAGGGAAACTGAAGAAATTAGAAGTGTTTTCTAGAACTGAAAAGAAAGATCTGAGTCTAAAGTTGAAAGGCTTTATAAGTGCCAGTCGGGATTAAAACACACACAAATACATACACAAACTCACACTAAATTTTGTGTAGTAAAATTATAGCACATTAAGGATTAAGAGAAATAACTTGGACAATTACTTTTGGAGGGAAAAGGGATAGATTCCTGTGCCACAAAACATTCCAGATGGATTAAAAGTTTGGCTAACTAGAACCAAATACACAAAAATGTATACAAAAAAGCTTATAACAACATTATAATAGCCAAAAAGTGAAAACAACCTAAATGTTCAACAACTGATGAATGGATAAATAAAATTTGGTATATCTACACAATGGAATATTATTCTACTATAAAAAGAATAAATACTGATATATACTTAAATGTGGATGCACCTTGGAAACATGCTAAGTGAAAAGCCAGACACAAAAGACCTTGTAATATGTGATTTCATTCATTTGAAAAGTCCAGAAAAGGCACATACATAGAGATATAAAGTAGATGAATGGTTGTCCGGAGCTGTGAAGAAGGGGAATGAGAGGCGACTGTTAATGGGTATAGAGTTTCTTTGTGGGGTAATGGAGATGTTCTGGAATTAGGTAGTAGTGATAATTAACACAATCTGAATATATTAAAAACCAGTGAATTGTGTAGATCACATCTCAATAAAGCTGTTAAAAAGAAACAAATACAGGCTGGCCATGGTGGCTCACATTTGTAATCTTAGCACTTCAGGAGGCTGGGGCAGAAGGATTACTTACAGGTAGGAGTTTGAGACCAGCCTGGGCAACATAACAATATAAATACATAGAAGCATATATATAGACTTAGTGAGACTCTATTGCTACAGAAAATAAAGTTATCTACATGTGGTGGTGCACACCTGTAGTCCCAGCTACTTGGGGGTGGGAGGACTGCTTGAGGCCAGGAGTTTGAGGCTGCAGTGAGCTATGATAGCTCTGCTGGACTCTAGCCTGGGTGACAGCAAGACCTTGTCTCTTAAAAAAAGGAGGAAAAAAAACAAATACAAGTAGTCATTCTTTTTAAGTTTTTGGTTTCTTTGTCTGTGACAGAGTCTCACTCAGTCTCCCAGGCTAGAGTGCAGGGGTGTGATCTTGGCTCACTGCAACCTCCACCTCCCAGGTTCAGGTGATTCTCATGCCTCAGCCTCCTGAGTAGCTAGGACCATCAATGTGCACCACCATGCCTGGCTAATTTTTTGTATTTTTAGTAGAGACGGGGTTTTACCATGTTGGCTAGTCTGGTCTCAAACTCCTGACCTCAAGTGATCCACCCGCCTTCGCCTCCCAAAGTGCTGGGATAACAGGCATGAGCCAAGGTACCTGACCTAAAGATTATTTTTAATTGACAAAATTATATTTATGGGGTATAATGTGATGTTTTGATATATGTTTACATTGTGAAGTGAATCAATCTAATCAACACATCCATCACTCACACGCTTACTTTCTTGTTGTAAGAACATTTAAAATCTATTCTTATGTATTTTCAAGACATGGCACGTTAACTATAGTTGCCAGACTGTACAATAGATCTCTAGGGCTGCTGCTTTCCGTCTAACTGAACCTTTATAACCCTTGACCAATATCTTCCAGTTCTCTGCTCTACCCCTAGCCGCTGGTAACCACCTTTTATTCTCTACGTCTGTGAGTTTGACTTTAGATCCCACATATAAGTGAGATCATGCAGTATATTTCTTTGTGTCTGGCATATTTCAGATATTGTGCTTCAGATTCATCCATGTCGTTGCAAATGACAGGATTTTTTAAGGCTGAATTGTATTCCATTGTGTATATATACTACATTTTCTTTCTCCATTCATCCACTCATGGGCGTTGAGGTTGATGCCATGTGTTGGCTATTGTGAATAGTGCTGCAGTGAGTATTGGGGTACAGGTACCTCTTCAACACACTGATTTCATTGTCTTTGAAATATACCCAGAAATGGAATTGTTGGATCATATGGTCGTTCTATTTTTAATTTTTTGAGGAACTTGTATACTGTTTTTCTTCATGGCTGTGCTATTTCACAGTCCCACCAACAGTGTACAGGATTCCCTTTTCTCCACATTCAGGTCCTTTGCCTGATTTTTAAATTATGTCCTTGCTATTCAGTTGTTTGAGCAGGAGACCATTTTTATAATCTTACATTGATGACATTTTTACCCATGATAGGAAGCTCAGAAGCAATGAAAATATACCAGATTGACTCTACATACATTTAAATCTTGTATGTATGTGTGTGTCTATAGTAAAAGTCTGATGAAAATTTAAAAATTGAGATATGCATGTCCTTTGACCCCGAAATTTGACTTAGTAGCAAGTGAGTCCTAGGGAAACAACAAGGATAGATCAAGAGTTTTAATTGTCACATTATTTAGAGGTAAAAATAAATGGCCATCAGTAGGGAATTGATTACAGTATGTGTATTTTCAGGGGAAAAAGAACTGTCCCTTATGTATTAAATGGAAAAAAGGAGCTTTAAGAAGAGTAAGTTTAGGCTGGGCGCAGTGGCGCATACCTGTGACCCCAGCACTTTGGGAGGCTGAGGTGGGTGGATCACCTGAGGTCAGGAGTTCGAGACCAGCCTGACCAATATAGTGGAACCCCTTCTCTACTAAAAATACAAAAATTAGCCGGGCGTAGTGCCATGCGCCTGTAGTCCCAGCTACTCAGGAGGCTGAGACAGGAGAATTGCTTGTACCTATGAGGCAGAGGTTGCAGTGAGTTGAGGTCACACTACTGCACTCCAGCCTGGGCGACAGAGTGAGACTCCATCTTCAAAAAAAAAAGTTTAGTATAGTGTGTTTAAGAAATACATGTTCAAAGTCTTGAAAGTCCAGAAGGAATTATGGGCTGACTGCCATTTATTTAAAAATATTTATGGTCATATATTAGAAAAAATAAGAACCACCTAAAAGCTTGTTTCCACATATAAAGTAAACATTTATAAAAATGTCCAACTCTTTATTTTTCTAGACTATTAATGTGTTATTTTTAATTTACTGGTTTGGAAAAAAGTTAAGATAGATCCTTACCTCATTCTTGACACCAAAGTGAATTCCAGCTGTAAATAAATTTTTAAAATTTATTTACATGGGTCTGGTAACCAATGAAATTAGTTGCTAGTTCTTTTCCTTTTTTTTTTTTTTTTAAATTCATTTTATTGCATTTTAGGTTTTGGGGTACATGTGAAGATTAGTTGCTAGTTCTAATACTGTTTATTGAATAATTTGTTCTTTTCCCTGTGGTTCAGAAATGCAGCCTGCCATTGGGTCTCTTTTTGGATTGATCTCTATTCCATGCTGGCTCTATTCTGCCTTAATTGGTATAGTTAGTTTTATAATTTGACGGGACTAGTCACTTCTTATTCACCTCTCTCATTTAATTCTTTTCAAAAATTTCTAGGAATTTCTCACATTTTTGTCCCAAGGTAAATTTTGGATTTGTTTTGTAATCTTTTTTAAAAGTATGGTTTTTACTTGGTGTTGCATTATATTTATAGATTAATTTAGGGAAAACTGCTTTTATTGTAATAATGAGTTTTCCTGTCCCTTAGTATTTTGCAGCTTTTCACTTAAGTTTTTCACATTCCTTATGTTTGTTCTTTTTTTGGTTTTTTGTTTTTTTCTTTTTGAGACAGAGTCTTGCTCTGTTGCCCAGGCTGGAGTGCAGAGGTGCTGTCTGGGCTCACTGCAACCTCCGCCCTCTGCCTTCCGGGTTCAAGTGATTCTCCTGCCTTAGGTGCCCACCACAATGCCCAGCTAATTTTTGTATTTTTCGTAGAGATGGGGTTTCACTGTGTTGGCCTGGCTGGTCTTGAACTCCTGACCTTGTGATCTACCCGCCTCAGCCTCCCAAAGTGCTGAGATTATAAGCATGAGCCACTGTGCCTGCCCTTATGTTTGTTTTTAGATACTTTATACCTTCCTTATTGTTGATGGGCCCTCACTGAAGTATGTATTATATGTATTATATTTTGTTGGAGAACCATGTGGTTGCATTTCCTATGTGCATAACACAGTGAACCTCACTCCACATTCAGAGTGGAATGTGACCCGGGTCAGTCATATCAAACGAAAACTGTCCAGTGCCCTTGGTTTAACATGATGGGTACTTTTAAGTTCTTTTTTAAAAAAATTGTTTCTTTTTAATTTTTTTTTTCTCTTTTTTTTTTCTCAGTACTAAGTATTTTATTATTTTCACCAACAACCAATAAAGTAACAGAAATTGAAATTAATAGCAACTCAAAGCAACTTGTTCACATTATGGTGAGGCCAAGACACCCAAACCCTGCAAGCTTTTCATTCAAGATTGCTTCAGTGGTGTAAAAAGTATGCTGATAAATTAAGCTCCTTGAATGCTGCCTTGGGTTAGGAAATCCAGTATTAGGGCAGACTGCCAATGAAGCTGGGTAAAACCCAGTTAAAACAGCAAACTCTCAGGACTTACTTGCTTGTGCCCAGGTAGACCCAACCAGAAGCATGATTTACAGTAAGGCTTAAAACATGAACTGAAGACTAAAATGACAGTATGTAAACCTCAACAGCCAAGTTGTCCAAGGACTTGGAAAATTCACCTTCTAATGTTCAAGACACATTCCACTTATATACACCTTGTTCTTTACTCAGACCTATAACTTCAGTTTGGAGGTGAGCAGAAACATCTAGTTTTCTGGCTGTAAAGAAGGCCTCCTCAATTAACTTCTAATTTTTAGAATATCATTGCAAAGCAGGCTCACAGCTTTTTAATTTTTTTAATTAATTTTTTTTTTTTTTAATCTGGCTCTGTTGCTCAGGCTGGAATGCCATGGTACAATCTTGGCTCACTGCAATCTTTGCCTCCCAGGTTCAACCCATCCTTCCACCTCATCCTCCCAAGTAGCTGAGACTTTAGGCATGTGCCAGCACACCTGGCTAATTTTTATATTTTTTGAGACTGGGGTCTCAATTTGTTGCCCAGACTGGTCTTGAATTCCTGAACTCAAGCAATCCTTCTGCCTCAGCCTCCCAAAGTGTTGGGATTACAGGCGTGAGCCACCGTGCCTGGCCGGGTACTTTAAATTCTAAAATAACACCTCAGGTTTTGTTTTTCTTTTTTCTTTTTTAAATTTATTTTTATTTTTTATTTTTCTGTCTTCATTGAGTTATATAGGTTTTGTTTTTCGTATTACTACCTTTTGTACTTGCAGAGTGCGCTTATAATTTGAACTCTAGTTTTTGTTTGTTGTTTTTTCCTAACATTTTACCCTTTGTTTCTTGGGTCAGTTTGAAATTTTAGTACTTTTGGAGTAAAACAGATCGTGTATACCAAGTGTATTTTTCCTTGTTTAGTGAAAGCAAGTGGTTGAAGAATGGTGGATTTAACTGTCATTTTATAAAATCTGTTTCTGAGTAGTTCTTGGCCCACAGATATTAAAAAGGAAAGGTGAAGAACCAAGTTGTTTTTGTAAAGAAAAGATAACAGATATTTCTTGCTTTGGAAGCAGTATAGCATAATAGTTAACAGCCCAGTTTCTGTAGTCACAGGACCTATAATCAGAATCTTAGTTCTACTGTATGCTAGTTAAGTGCCCTTGGGGAGGTTACTTAACCTCTGTAAGCTTCTAATATCTCCATTTGGTTAACTGAGACAAAGTCTCCCTCTGTTGCCCAGACTGGAGTGCAGTGGCATAACGTTGGCTCGCTGCAGCCTCTGCCTCCTGGGTTCAAGTGATTCTCCTGCCTCAGCCTCCTGAGTAGCTGAAATTACAGGCACGCCACCATGCCCGGCTAATTTTTGTGTTTTTAGCACAGGCAGGGTTTCACCGTGTTGGCCAGGCTGATCTTGAATTCTTGACTTCAGGTGATCCACCCGCCTCAGCCTTCCAAAGTGCTGGAATTACAGCATCTGATCCAGTGTCTCTATTTATAAAGTAGGGATACTATCTTAATATACAGGGAAGCTATAAGGACTAAATGAGATATGCTAGTGCTTGTCTTTCAATAAGCGTTCTTTAACTGTTGTTTTACTCTGGTCCCAGTGAGATAGTGGTGTGTATAAGTGAGATAACTGTCATCTAGGGTTCTCCTTGAAGATCCTTCCCTGAAGGGCATTTCTACTGTGTAAGAAATCCATGCTTATCATCTGAAAATGAAAATAAAGATACAGATAAGAGGAAAATGTGTAACAATTTAGAATCTCCATAATACTACCACCAGAAATAACATTGTTAACAAGAGCACCATGTTACTAATTTGAAATTCAGATCCATATCCCATTGTGGGAGAAACTGCTTTCTTTCTTTCCTTCTTTCTTTCTTTCTTTCCTTTCCTTCCTTTCTTTCTTTTTTTTTTTTTTTTTTTTGTGATAGAGTCTTGCTTTGTCACCCAGGCTGGAGTGCATGGCGTGATCTTGGCTCCCTGCAACCTCTGCTTCCCAGGGTCAAGTAGTTCTCTGCCTCAGCCTCCTGAGTAGCTGCGATTATAGGCGCTTGGTACCACGCCCAGCTAATTTTTGTATTTTACTAAATACAAAAGGTGGGGTTTCACCATCTTGGCCAGGCTGGTGGTCTTGAACTTCTAACCTCATGATCCACCCGCCTCAGCCTCCCAAAGTGTTGAGATTACAGGCCTGAGCCACTGCACCCAGTGGAGAACTGCTTTTTTATTTGAGGAGCCTCAATCAAGGTTGTGGGCCTAAAGTTTAATTTTTGTTGTTGTAGTTAGGGGTGTTATTTTTCTATGAAATTTATTTCTCAAGTGCAGTTTCTCAAATGTTGAGATTCCATATCTTCCGTTGGGCCCATTCCCCAACGTAGACACAGGTTATGATTAGGAAACTACAAGATGTGAAATAGCAAACACTAGCAGCAAGTATATGGTCTGTTCCTAGTTTGGAAGCCCCTACCCTGATTAAGTTGAAACATGGGACTATCTTCCTGTCTACTGTATTTACCTAACGCCTAGAGAAGAATGGACGTGCGAAAGCACCTCTTTTCTGTTTACTGTGCCCCGACCTTTGCTCTTACGTTAAGCCTTTAAAATTGAGAGCTACTCTAGGAGATTAACAGGAGGAAAAATAAATTTTCACTTCTTTGTCTGTCTCTTCCCCCATAAGAGATGAAACACTTCATTCCCCAGACACTCTTGTGATCTTTTCTGTCCTGTTTATGTCACTGCATAGGAGAAGCCATTCTTGGAGTTACAAAGGGAGCTGGTATGTGGCCAACAATCCTCATTTTTCCTGTCTTAACTCAGTAGACTTAACTGTCAGACTGATAGTTAGCTAGGTTGTTGCTCTGCCCATTCAGCATTGGTGAACAGCCTAAGTCATGTGTGTATTTTTGTAAGCTTCTAAGCCTTGCCTCAGCCTTTTTTTTTTTTTTTTTTTTGTATTTACTTAGAAATAATTCAGTGATATATAAGTGCATATACATGTTACTTAAATTAACCTGAAGACGACTGTCCTATGATGTGGCCAAAAAGTCACCTTTAAATTTATTTCTTATCTTGGGAGGCTGGGGCAAGAGGATCACTTGAGACCAGAAGTTCAAGACCAGCCTGAACAACATAGCAAGACCCCATAAAAAAAAAAAATTAAAAAATTAGCTGTGTGTGGTTTCATGGGTCTGTAGTCCCAGCTGAGCATCCAAGCAGGAAGATGGCTTGAGCCCAGGAGTTTGAGCCTGTAGTGAGCTATGATTGTGTTACTATGCCCCAGCCTGGATGACCCCATCTCCAAAAAAATTCTATTTACCATCTTAAAATGTACCTTACTAGCTGTTATCCAGTTGAGTTCACCCTCCAGGGTTATTCAGTGTGATGAGTATAATAACTCTTATCAAGTTGTATGACATTGTTCCTTGCTGATACTAAATTACACACCTTTACCAAGTAATGGAGTCACAATGATCTCATCAATTCTTATTGTGATTTTAAAACAATTCTTTTAGTTACCAAAAGGATAGACAAATTTGACTATGTGATTAAGCCCTTTAGATTTCATGCTTTAAGAAACAGGATTCTTCTCCAACATTAAGCTATGGGAAGCTGGTAGTACCTATCCATTCCATCTCTAACAATGCATGTAACTTAAAAATCTAATGTGAAATGATGCCTCACAGTATTTCTCTCTAGATTACAATGGTTAGAGTCTAATATATATTTTTTAACAAAAGACATAACTTTAAAAATATTTCTTCGCAGTGTCATTAATATTACATAGTAACATAGGTTAACTACTGTATGTGCTAAGTGCTGTGTATAGGTTAAGTGTTTGGACAATGACTCTAATGAAAATGCCTGTTTTTCCATCTTAATTTGTTATTCTTCCTTTATTTAAGGATTCCTAGATGAAGTTATGAAGAAGTATGGCAGTTTGGTTCCACTCAGTGAGAAAGAAGTCCTTGGAAGATTAAAAGATGTCTTTAATGAAGACTTTTCTAATAGGTATATAAATGATGCTAAAGTTAAGCCCTTGAAAATAAAATTGTTAGCATATATGACTTTTCTCTTGATTTAAGGAAAAAAAAAAGAAGATACTTAGCAGTAAATTGAGAAGTACTAATATTTTTTTTTTACCTTTTCTTTCAAAATCATTCTGTTTCAGAAAACCGTTTATCAATAGAGAAATAACAAACTATCGGGCCAGACATCAAAAATGTAACTTCCGTATCTTCTATAATAAACACATGCTGGATATGGACGACCTGGCGACTCTGGATGGTCAGAACTGGCTGAATGACCAGGTTAGTATATTGTAGTTTGTCAATGTGGAGAAGTTGCAGAGGATGTTGGTCAGTTAAATATAATCTCTGGTTTGGCCTCTCGGTTGTCTTTTGGAATCAAGGATTGTTTATTCTTTATTCGTTACTTACTAACCCCAGGATCCAAATGGCTTGATTACTGCTGACAGTAATAATATATTATTCTTTCTGATTGGGGTGTTCTGAATTGTATAGGGTTAGTAGCCTGGTTTTATTTATTTATTTTGTTTTGTTTTTCTTTCTCCAACTTATTGTTACTGAGATTGTAAGCTGGTTTTATGTTGACTTCTTATAGGTCATTAATATGTACGGTGAGCTGATAATGGATGCAGTCCCAGACAAAGTAAGTGAAAACTTGCTCTTCTCCAGGAGAGAGTGTCCTTGTGTATTAAAAAGAGTAGTTTTGTTTTGTTTTTAAATTTGTTGTAAATATTTGACATTCCTTAAATTTTTAAAAAGGAGAATTCAGTTTTGTCCTGATCATGTACTGGGGTTGACCTTAAGTTCCATCAGATCATTTCTGCATAAGAAAATCACTGTGCAATTGTTTTCCTATTTATTTGTGTTAATTTGTGTTAGGGTAGGTATGTTTGTTAATATCTGGAGAGGGCTTTTTGTTATTGTTTTTGGTGGGGAGATGTGCAAAATGGGACTAGTTAAGCGTCTTACATTTATTTATTTATGTAACTTTTTTTTTTTTTTTTTTTGGAGACGGAATCTTGCTCTGTCACCCATACTGGAGTGCAGTGGCATGATGTCGGCTCACTGCAACCTCCTCCTCCTTGGTTCAAGCGATTCTACTGCCTCAGCCTCCCGAGTAGCTGGGATTACAGGTGCTCACCACCATGCCTAGCTAATTTTTGTATTTTTAGTAGAGATGGGGTTTCACCATGTTGGCCAGGCTGGTCTCAAACTCCTGACCTCAGTTGATCTGCCTACCTTAGGCTCCCAAAGTGCTGGGATTACAGATGTGAGCCACCACACCTGGCCAGCTTTTAAAATTTAACCTAAAATCTTGCTCTCTTTAAAAAGTATTCATCTTTCACTTTTTCTTGGATAAATCTTTGATACTCAGTTCAAATACAGATTCAACCCTTATAAACTCTAAATTATCTTGAGTTTTATTACATATCAAAATTATTTTTTTATTCAATGTATTTTTCTGAGTACACAAACACCCGATGGGTACAAAAATTTCCAAGTACTATATAAAACTTTTATAAATCTAATAAAGTAACAACTACTAAAAAATCAGATTCTGATACCATTTATGAATATAGAAAATGTTTTATAACTTTCTACTTAAATTACAGATCTGTTATACATTTATAAATTGGAATCAAGAGACTAATCTGCTAGATCCTCTATTGTCAAATTTTCTCAATCATCAGAAAGTTTAAACACATAGATTATCTTTAACATAAAAATATTAATTTCAGTAGTTTCATTTACCACCATTGTACGTGTAATTCTAAACATTCATGGAGTCTAAAGGACACTTAACTAAGGCAGCAGTTCTCAAAGCATGGTCCCCATACTAGCAGCATCAGTATCCCCTGAGAGCTTACTAGAAATGCACATTCTCAGACTCCAATGTAAACCTCCTGAAGGGTGGGGCCCACCAATCTGTGTTTTGGCAAGCCTTCCAGATGACTCTGATGGACACCAAGTTTGAGAATCACTGCTCTAGAGACAGCTACTGTAAGCTCTTATTTATTTATTTATTTATTTATTTATTTATTTATTAATTAATTAATTATTTGAGACAGAGTCTTGCTCTGTCGCCCAGGCTGGAGTGCAATGGCATGATCTTGGCTCACTGCCTCTGCCTCATGATCTTGCCTCTGCCTCCTAGGTTCAAGCTGTTCTTCTATCTCAGCCTCCTGAATAGCTGCGATTACAGGCACCCGCCATCATGCCTGGCAAATTTTTTTGTATTTTTATAAAAACGGGGCTTCACCATGTTAGCCAGGCTGCTCTTGAACTCCTGACCTCAGATGATCTGCCTGCCGTGGCCTCCCAAAGTGCTGGGACTATAGGCTTGAGCCACTGTGCCAGCCTAATTAAAATTAAAAAAAAAACAAAAAAAAACTTTGTTTGTTTATTTATTTATTTATTTATTTATTTATTTTGAGATGGAGTTTCGCTCTTGTTGCCCAGGCTGGAGTACAATGGCGTGATCTCGGCTCACTGCAACCTCCACCTCGCAGGTTAAAGCGATTCTTCTGCCTCAGCCTTCTGAGTAGCTGGGATTACAGGTCTGCACCACCACGCCCAGCTAATTTTTTGTATTTTTACTAGAGATAGGGTTTCTCCATGTTGGTCAGGCTGGTCTCTAACTTCTGACCTCAGGTGATCCACCCGCCTCGGCCTCCCAAAGTGCTGGGATTATAGGCATGAGCCATTGCGCCTGGCAAAAAACTTTTTTTAGAGACAGGGTCTTGCTCTGTCACCCAGGCTGGAGCGTAGTGGTGCAATCGTAGCTCACTGCCCCCTTAAACTCCTGGGCTCAAGCAATCCTCTCACTTTAGTCTCCCAAGTAGCTGGGACTGCAGGCATGTGCCACTATACCCTGCTAATTTATTTTTATTTTTGGTAGAGCCGGGAGTCTCGTTATGTTCCCCAGGCTAGTTTGAACTCTGAGCCTAAAGTAATCTTCTCACCTCTGCCTCTCAATATGGTGGAATTAGAGCTGTGAACCACTATGTCTGACAGCTCTTTTTATCTGTATGTTAAGCTGCATGGCTATCAAAAGAATATGCATTAGAATCATCTGAAAGGTTTATAAAACCAGATTACTGGACCCTGCCTTTGGAGTTTCTGCTTTAATAGGTCTGGGATAAGGCCTGATAATTCAAATTTCTAACGAGTTCCTGGGTGATACTGACACTACTGGTCTGGTGACTACACTCTGAGAACCACGAGCTAAGGGAACAGGTTTGTCATTTCAGGTTACCGAATGAGCAGTTTAAGACCACAATATGTTTACCATCTCAGATGAACTGATATGCCACTTAGTTATAAGCCAGAAATTCAAAGCCAAGGATGCAAAACCTGATACTCTGTACAGCCAAGGTAGTTCTGTGGTACTAGAAATAATCATGCTAAGCCCTTTTTATAGTTCACTATAACAACAGGAGTCTCTAAATCCATGTCCTTCACATGGAGTTAGTTTTGTAATCCATCTCCTGTGAGTTCAAGGTAATCGTTACCTCATTTTTTCATAGCCTTTCAACTCTTATCGCCTGGTTTGGAAAGATTTGTCAGGTTGCTTCTCTACTTGATTGGATTCAGGTAATCTATTTACTGTCTCATTCCAAACCTGACTATAGACCACAACTGTAAGGTAATTCCAATAAAAATTTGGAACAGCATTTTCTGTAAACCATATAATGTATTTTCTATATTTTGATCATTATTATTATTATTTTGAGGCAGAGTTTCACTCTTGCCCAAGCTGGAGTGCAGTGGCATGATCTCAGCTCACTGCAGCCTCTTCCTCCTGGGTTCAATAGATTCTTCTACCTCAGCCCCCCAAGTAGCTAGGATTACAGGTGCCCGTCATCATGCCCAGCTAATTTTTGTATTTTTAGTAGAGACAGTGTCTCACCATGTCGGCCGTCTGGTCTCCAACTCCTGACCTCAAGTAATCCACCTGCCACCTCGATCATTGTCTTTAAGAAGAAATTTTTCCTTTCCTTTTGTCTGCTTTACGTTCAAACATTTAAAAATCTCTTTCTTTTGAAGTTAAATCTGGGCACAGCCTAGTATAATCTGGTTGCTTGTATTTGTTGTCTGTTCTAGGTTCACTTCTTCAACAGCTTTTTTCATAGACAGCTGGTAACCAAAGGATATAATGGAGTAAAAAGATGGACTAAAAAGGTATCCTCTTTATTTCTTCTTTATTCTAAATTTGGAATGCAGATGATAAGCCACTTTGTGTGGAAGGATAAGAACTTTAATGCCAATTTGATGTTAAGTAGAAACAGACTCTTTAATGTGAGAAGTTTTAAAATTGTTTATTTTAAATCTTACTATTTGAAAGACCTTAATTGCCTCCTGGTCCCAATTATAGTGGTAGAACAGTGGGCTGATAAAGAGCTGCCATCATTTGGTTATCTGGTGGGCTGGTCAGCAGATAGCAGAGGCTTTCAGAAATTTTTTGCCAGTGCTGGGCATGGGCACGGTGCTTTGCACCTGTAGTCCCAGCTACTTGTGATGCTGAGACCAGAGGATCACTGGAGCCCAAGCATTTGAGGCCAGCTTGGGCAGCATAGCCAGATCCTGTCTCTTAAAATGTTAACTGATCCGTCACGAGAAATAACTTTTATATCACAGTCTATACATAAAATCATATATATACAAGTAATTGAAAGAATTTCCAAAAACCATGTACCTAATTTACTATGTATGATGTACTCTAATTAGAGAGTGATAAGTGCTATTTGCTATAGAAACATTAGAACATAGTATGAGAATACAAGGTAATGAGGATAGGGTAGCAGGAGGGAGGCGGAAGATGGGCTAGTTCTTTTAGATAGGCTCATAAGGAAGGCCTGTTTGAAGAGGTCACATTTCACTGAAAACTCAGTGGTGAGAAGGACCAGCCATGTGAAGATCAGAGGAGCATTCTGGGTAGATGGAACAGTGAATGTTAAAGGCCCTGAAGCAGAAGTGAGCTTGGTATGTTGGAGTGTTACACACATGAGATCAGGGGTGTAGGCAGGGATCGAGTCATGTGGGGCCATGTAGGCCCTGGTAAAGAGTTTGGATGATGAGGGCAATTTGAAGACATTAGGGAGTTTAGCCTGGGCGTGGTGATTCACACGTATAATCCTAGCACTTTGGGAGGCTGAGGTGGGCAGATCACTGGAGATCAGCCTGGCCAATGTGGCAAAACCCTGTCTCTACTCAAAATACAAAAATTAACCAGGCATGGTGGTGCGCGCCTGTAATCCCAGCTACGTGGGAGGCTGAGGTGGGAGAATTGCTTGAACATGGGAGGTGGAGGTTGTAGTGAGCCAAGATCGCACTACTGCACTCCAGTCTGGGTGACAGAGCAGACTCCATCTCAAAAGAAAAATAAATAAAAAATAAAAATGAAGACAATAGAGAGTTTAAACAGCAGGTGAAGGGTGTGTGTGAGTGTGTGTGTGTATGAATGATAGATAGGTTTGTCCTTAGCAGCATTCCTTCATTCATTAAAGTACCTGCTATGTGCCTCATATGGAAAAGCTGTTTTTTCCTCTGCTGTCACACCACAATAGTCAGCACAGAAGACCAAAGCAAGCAAGCAGTTCTGCAGCAAACACTGGCTAGTTGCCCTCTAATTCAGTTCCAATGTTATCTACCTGGAGACAGCGCCACATCCCATAGGCTGAGGGCTTATGCCTCAAGAGTGCCCGCCACCCACTTCAGACACCAGTTGCAAGTCCAGGCTTCTGAAACTTCTGACCAACAGACTTCAAGTGAGGGTTCCAATGCTCTCCTCCTTGAGTTTGATTAATTTGCTAGAGCAGTTCACAGAACTCAGGGATGTTCTTACCTACATTTATCCGTTTATTATAAAGGATATGGATGAAGAGATGCATGGGAAGAGATTAGGGGAGCGGCCACAGGGAATCTCCATGACCTCTCCAGGCACACTACTCTCCAGGAACCTCCACATATTTAGTATCTGGAAGCTCTCCCAGTGCAGTCCTTTTCATTTTTTATGGAGGCTTCATTGCATAGGCAATTGACTAAACCACTGACCATTGGTTAACCTTTAGTTCCTCTTCCCTTCCCAGTGGTTGGGGGTTGGGTGGGGCTGAAAGTCACAATCTTCTAATTCTGCCTTGCTCTTTCTGGTGACCAGCCCCTATCCTAAAGCCACCTAGGAATCGCCAGCCATCAGCTAATCATTAACATATAAAAAGACATCACTGACATCACTTTGGGCTGGGTGTGGTGACTCACACCTGTAATCCCAACACTTTGGGAGGCCCAGGCGGGCAGATCACTTGAGGTCAGGAGTTCAAAACCAACTTCTGTTCAACATAGTATTGGAAGTTCTGGCCAGGGCAAGCAGACAAGAGCAAGAAATAAAGATATTCAGATAGGAAGAGAGGAAGTCAGATTGTCTCTGTTTGCAGATGGCATGATTCTATATTTAGAAAATCCATCGTCTCAGCCCCATAACTAAGTTGATAAGCAACTTCAGCAAAATCTCGGTTACAAAATCAATGTGCAAAAATCACAAGTGTTCCTATACACCAGCAGTGGACAAGCAGAGACCCAAATCATGAATGAACCCCCATTCACGATTGCTACAAAGAGAAATATATAGGAATACAGCTTAAAAGGGATGTGAAGGACCTCTTCAAGGAGAACTACAAATCACTGCTCAAGGAAATAAGAGAGGACACAAACAAATGGAAACATATTCCATCCTCGTGAATAGGAAGAATCAATATTGTGAAAATGGCCATAGTGCCCAAAGTGATTCATAGATTCAATGCTATTCCCATCAAACTACCACTGGCATTCTTCACAAAATTAGAAAAAACTACTCTAAAATTCATATGGAAGAAAAAAGCCTGTATAGCCAAGATAATCCTAAGCAAAAAGACCAAAGCTAGAGGCATCGTATTACCTGACTTCAGACTATACTACAAGGCTGCAGTAGCCAAAACAGCATGGTACTGGTACCAAAACAGACTGCTACCGATGGAACAGAACAGAGACCTCATAAATAACACCTTACCTCTACAACCATCTGATCTTAGACACACCTGACAAAAGCAATGGGGAAAGGATTCCCTATTTAATAAATGGTGCTGGGAAAACTGGCTAGCCATATGCAGAAAACCGAAACTGGACCCCTTCCTTACACCTTACCCAAAAATTAACTCAAGATGGATTAAAGACTTAAAGGTAAAACCCCAAACCATAAAAATCCTAGAAGAAATCCTAGGCATTATTACCATGGACAAAGACTTCATGACTAAGATACCAAAAGCAATGGCAACAAAAGCCAAAATAGACAAAAGGGATCTAATTAAACTAAAGAGCTTCTGCACAGCATAAGAAACTATCGTTAGAGTGAACAGGCAACCTATAGAATGGGAGAAATTTTTTGCAGTCTACCCACCTGACAAAGGTGTAATATCCAGAACCTACAAGGGACTTAAACAGATTTACAAGAAGAAAACAACCCCATCAAAAAGTGGGCAAAGGATGTGAACAGACATTTTGAAATGTCTTCGAAAGAAGGCGCCTGTAGTCCCAGCTATACGGGAGGCTAAGACAGGAGAATTTCTTGAACCTGGGAGGTGGAGTTGCAGTGACCTGAGATCACACTACTGTACTCCAGTCTGGGCGACAGAGTGAGACTTCATCTCAAAAAAAAAAGGAAGAAGACGACATGTATGTGACCAAATAATGTATGAAAAAAGCTCACTGACTGGGCGCAGTGGCTCCCATCTGTAATCCCAGCACTTTGGGAGGCTGAGGCGGGTGGATCACCTGAGGTCAGGAGTTTGAGACCAGCCTGGCCACATGGTGAAATCCCATCTTTACTAAAAAATTAAAAAATATTAGCTGGTGGTGGGAGCTTGTAATCCCAGCTACTCAGGAGGCCGAGGCAGGAGAATCACTTGAATCCAAGAGGTAGAGGCTGCAGAGAGCCAAAATCGCACCACTGCACTCTAGCCTGGACAGCAAAAGTAAGACTCCATCTCAAAAAAAAAAAAAAAAACCAGAAAAGAAAAAGTTTTTTCTTTTCTTTTTTTTTTTTTTTTTTTTTCTTTTTGAGCTGGAGTCTCGCTCTGTCTCCCAGGCTCCAGTGCAGTAGTGCAATCTTGGTTCAAGCAATTCTCTTGTCTCCAGGCTCCCGAGTAGCTGGACTACAGATGCATACTGCCACATCCAGCAATGTGTGCTAATTTTTGATATTTTTAGTAGAGACAGGGTTTCACTATATTGGTCAGGCTAGTCTCAAACTCGTGACCTCAGGTGATCCACCTGCCTTGGCCTCCCAAAGTGCTGAGATTACAGGGGTGAGCTACCACACCAGGCCAAAAATTTAAAACATTTAAAATTTTGAGGCAATCTCCCAGAAAGTGCCACAAAATGACAGACTGAAACTAATGTAAAAACTAACAGAAAAAGGTTTTCAGAGATGTAAGTTATCCAGATATTTACCTCTCATCCTTCTCAGAGTCACAGGAGGAGGTACTCTGGCAAGAAGACATAGCATCCAAGCAATGAAATCCAGAACAAGGGTCAGGCAAAGAGAATACTAAACATAACAGTAAAAATAGATGCAGAATGACAATGTGCCTCAAGCCTGGAGAACCACCAATCCTGAAGGGAACAGAAAAAAAGGCTCCAAGAATGTGATACTGATACAATTTCTAAAGTATATGAATGCAAAAAAAAAAAAAAAAAAGAGAGAGATAGGCAACCAGAAGAGAGTTTGCAGTTAGTAGATACAGAGAACACTAAGCAAAAGATAAAGACAATTAATTTCAGGGACCGTGAAAAAATGTACAAGAAAGGGAAAATAGTGGTTGTAAACCTTGGTATACTACATGACTTAGCTATGACAATCATTTACATAATAGTAATCAGCTATAGGACAGTTCTGTCACCTCCAAAAGAGTCCTCATAATCCTTCGTACAACCCTTCTTGGCCTAGCCCCTAACCCAGCAACCACTAATCTGCTTTTTGTCATTCTAGATAACTTTGCATTTTCTAGAATTATATAAGTAAAATCATGCCTCATACTATTTTGTTTGGTTTCTTTCACTCAACATAATGGTTTTGAGGTTCATCCGTGTTATTGCGTGTGTCAGTAGCGTATTTCTTTTAGTTGCTGAGTAGTGGCCTATTATTTAGATAGATCACATTTTGTCATCCATTCACTGGCTGATAGATATTTGTGTTGTGTCCCATTTTTCTCTCTTATGAATAAAACTGCTATGTAACATTTGTACATAAGTCTGTGTGTAGTTACACATTTTCAGTTTCCTGGTAAATACTTAGAAGTGGGATGACTAGATCATATGGTGAGTGCACGTTTAACTTTTCAAGAAACTTAAACCATTTTTCAAAGTGATACACTGTTTTACAATCCAACCAGCATTTTATGTGTGTGAGTTCCTTTGTTCTATATCATCACATTTGGTATTGTCATTCTTGTTAGTTTTATTGTTGTTTTTTTTTTATTTTATTTTTTTTTTGGGACAGAGTTTCGCTCTTGTTACCCAGGCTGGAGTGCAATGGCGCGATCTCGGCTCACCACAACCTCCGCCTCCTGGGTTCAGGCAATTCTCCTGCCTCAGCCTCCTGAGTAGCTGGGATTACAGGCACACGCCACCATGCCCAGCTGATTTTTTGTATTTTTAGTAGAGACGGGGTTTCACCGTGTTGACCAGGATGGTCTCGATCTCTTGACCTCGTGATCCACCCACCTCGGCCTCCCAAAGTGCTGGGATTACAGGCTTGAGCCACCGCGCCCGGCCTGTTGTTGTTTTTTTTAATAGAGCAAGGGGCTTGCTTTGTTGCCCAAGCTGCTCTCAATCTCTTGGCCTCAACAGAGACTTCACAACAGATAATATACAACTTTCAGTTTGTCTGTGTTCTCATGCTAACACTATACGGTATTTATTACTATATCCTCCCACCTCAGCCTCCCAAAGTTTTGGGATTACAGATGTGAGCCACTATGCTTGGCTTCTTCTTAATTTTACCATTTTAATGGGTATATATAATACTGTCTCATTGTGATTTTAATTTTCATTTCCTTGGTGACTAATGACATTGAGCACATTTTCATGTGCTTTTCCTGTCTTCGGCCTTTTGTATCTTTTAAAAAATTGTATTGTTACATATGTTATCATGGTAAGTGCTTCCTACGAAAGACTGTACTGAGTACTTTTTTTTTTTTTTTTTTTTTTTTAGACAATTCCCCTCTTTTGCCCCGGCTGGTGGGGAGGGGCACGATCTCGGCTCACTACAACCTCCACCTCCTGGGTTCAGGCGATTCTCCTGTCTCAAGTTTCCAAGTAGCTGGAACTACAGGCACCTGCCACCGCACCTGGCTCATTTTTGTATTTTTAGTAGAGACAGGTTTTCACCATGTTGGCCGGACTGGTCTCAAACTCCTGACCTCAAGTGATCTGCCTGCCTCCGCCTCCCAAAGTGCTGGAATTACAGGCATGGGCCACCATGCCTGGCCGAGTACTTTTAAATTATATAAAATACAAATAAAATGTACTTTCTTAACATTTTTAAGTGTACAGTTCAGTAGTGTTAAGTATATTCACAATGTTATGCAACCAATCTCCAAAACTTTCAACTTGCAAAACTGAAATTTGTATATCATATTTGTGAAGTCTCTATTATATTGTTTGCCATTTATTGGGTTGTTTATCTTTTTATTATTGAGTTGTAGGAGATGTTTTTATGTTCTGGATATAAGTTCTTTTTTTTTTTTTTTTTTTTTTTGGGACGTTTCGCTCTTGTTACCCAGGCTGGAGTGCAATGGCGCGATCTCGGCTCACCGCAGCCTCTGCCTCCTGGGTTCAGGCAATTCTCCTGCCTCAGCCTCCTGAGTAGCTGGGATTACAGGCATGCGCCACCATGCCCAGCTGATTTTTTGTATTTTTAGTAGAGATGGGGTTTCACTGTGTTGACTAGGATGGTCTCGATCTCTTGACCTCGTGATCCACCCACCTCGGCCTCCCAAAGTGCTGGGATTACAGGCTTGAGCCACTGCACCCGGCCCTGGATATAAGTTCTTTGTCAGGTCTGTGCTTTGTTGTTTTCTCTCAGTCTATGGCTTCTCTGTTTTCTTAACTGTCTTTTGATGACTGGAAGTTTTACATTTTGATGAAATTTAATTTACTATATTTTCTCTATTATAGTTACTGCTTTCTATGTCCAGTCTAAAATATATTTGCCTCCTGAGTTTTCTTCTAATAGCTTTGTAGTTTCCAGTTTTATATTTACATCTCTGATGCATCTCAATGAATTTTGTATATAAGAAGTGAGGTAAGGAGGGATCAAGATTTTTTTTTTTCTTATTATATTTTTCTTTTCCAATTTAATTGCTTTGACACCATTACGGAAAGTCAACTGACCATATATGTTTAAGTCTGCTTCTGGACTTTTGTTCTCTTACACTGATGCCTATTTTTTATGTTAACACTACACTGTATTACTGTATCTTCATAATGTGTCTCAAAATCACTGTGAGTTTGCCAGCTTTGTTGTTTTTCCAGATTGTTTTGGCAATTCCAAGTCCTTTATATTTTCATGTAAACTTTAAAATTAGTTTGTCAAACTCTGTTGTTTAATAAGCATGCTGGATTATGATTGGGATTGTGTTTAATCTATACATTAGTTTGGGGAGAATTGACATCTAATAATATTAAGCCTTTCAGTCTATGAACATGGTATATCTTTGCATGTATTTAGGTCTTTAATTTTTCTCAGCATCATTTGTAATTTTTTTTGAGATGGAGTCTCACTCTCTTGCCCAGGCTGGAGTGCAGTAGTGGGATCTCAGCTCACTGAGATTGGGTAGTGTGATCTCTGCCTCCTGGGTTCAAGCAATTCTCCTGCCTCAGCTTCCCCAGTAGCTGGAACTACAGGTGCCTGCCACCATGCCTGGCTAATTTTTTGTATTTTAGTAGAGACAGGGTCCACCATATTGCCCAGGCTGGTCTCGAAATCCTGAGCTCAGGCAATCTGCCCGCCTCGGCCTCCTCAAGTGCTAGGACTGCAGGTGTGAGCCACTGCGCCCGGCTGATTTCTGTATTTTGACTTTGTATCCTCTGACTTTACCAAAGTCATTTACTACTTCTAGGAACTTTTTTGTATATTCTGTGAAATTTTCATAGACAGTCATGTCTGTAAGTAGTGACAGTTTTATTTCATTCTTTGCAATCTATATGCCATTTTTTCCTTGCCTTATTGTACTGGCTAAGACTTCTAGTACAATGTTGAGTAATGAGAGAGGACATCTTTCCCTTGTTCTCAATCTTAGAAGGAAAGCATTCAGTTTTTCACTATTGTGTATGATGTCAGCTGTAGGCTTTCCTATTATTCCTATTTTCCTGAGAGTTTTAAATCATAGTAGATATTGACTTTCATCAAATAAGCAGATGATCCTTTCCTGCATCTAAGCAGATGATCCTATGGTTTTTCTTCTTTATTCTGTGAATGAGCAGCAGCAGACTGAAGGAGCAGCACCTATCTTGAGACATGGCAGTTTCACATGGTAGCTCTTAAAGTTTCAATTTGATCATGATATAACTTCACTTCCGCTTATTACATCCTTTTGACTAAAGCAAATCACATGACAGGACTACACTTCTCTCTTTGGGAGGGGCAGAGAAGTCACATGGCAATGGGCAGGCCTATATTATCTTATCATAGGGAGGGCAACAAGTAATTGGAGTCAATGATGCAGTCTATCATGCACGTTTTTCTTAATTATGTATACAGGTTAAATATCCCTCATCCAAAATGCTTGGGACTAGAAGTGTTTTGGATTTTGGACGTTTTCAGATTTTGGAATCTTTGCATATATATAATATTTTGGAGGTAGAACCAAAGTCTAAACACAAAATTCACTTATGTTTCATATATACCTTAGATGCATGGCCTGAAGGTAATTTATAATATTCTTAATAATTTTGTATATGCAACAGTTTATGTACATTAACCCATCAGAAAGCAAAAGTGTCACTATCTCAGCCACTCCTGTGGACAGTCTGTGGCATCATGTCAGCACTCAAAAAGTTGCAGATTTTGAAGGACTTCAGGTTTTTGGGTTAGGGATACTCAACTGGTATAAAGTTGTATGTATGTATATGTTAATGTGTTAGAAGAAGAAAAAGATTTGGAAGGATACATGAAGTGTGTCTTTTCTGTATTTTCTAATTCTTATACAGAAATCTATTTTACAATGAAGAAAACATTACTTTTTGAGAAGAATATAAATCTGGTTTTATTAACTACTGTATTCTAAATATGATTCCTTGTTTTAGATACTTGGAATTAAAAAAAAAAAACAGATACTCAGAATTTTTAATCTGAAAGGACTATTGTTTATTCTTTTCACTACTTCTGCCCACATTACTCCCCCAAGTTTATGGATGCAGAAACTGAAAAGCTAAAATGATTTGCTCCAAGGTCATGTAGACTTGTAGAAAATTCATTTAGAGCATGACATTATTTGAACATCAGAAAGTGAGAAGGAAATCTTGGGAAATTAGTTTCTGAGAATTTGAGGTAGTTTAAAATGTTTTAACCCAAGTAATCACCAAGTTACTCTAAAAAAATACCTGAAAAGAGAAATTCATTCGCTCTTTTACAAATGTGTTTGCAGCACCCACTACTTTATCTCCCACTCGACAACTGGAATTTTGAGTGCAGTAGCAAGCATTTCTAGATTGTAAAGTGATACATATTATGATATAAAGGATGTGTTGGGATTATAAAAGATGCATAAAGTATTATCGAGGACATTTTTCTCAAGTTTGACATTTGAGAGACCCAAGTGAGTAATCATAATAATAACTAAGGTATTTGGCTACTTATAATGTGCTAAACAAAGCTTTATGCATTTTACACGTATTTGTTTATTACTCTTAAAAGCTTCATAAGGTAGGTACTATTGTTGTATGCGTTTTAATTCGTTGAGGAAATCAAGTTGCAAAGAAGCTAAGGAAGTTACCAGAATCATCTGACCAATAAGTGGAAGAGCCACAATTTGAACTTGAACAGACTTGCTTCGGAGCCCATGATCTTAACTGCTACTTACACCATATCTGCAGAAAGAGTCTGTACATGCTGTTTTAGGGTCTCAGGCTGGAATGCAGAGGTGTGATCATGGCTCACTGCAGACTCGACCTCCTGGGCTCAAGTGATCCTGCTGTCTCAGCCTCCCAGGTAGCTAGGACTGCAGGCGTGCACCACCAAACCTGGCTGATTTTTTTGTTTTTACTTGTTTTCCTTGAGACAAGGTCTAGCTCTGTCACCCAGGCTGGAGTGCAGTGGCGTGATCTCGGCTCACTGCAACCTCCACCTCCCAGGCTCAAGCCATCCTTTTAACCTCAGCCTACCAAGTAGCTGCAACTACAGCTGCACACCACCACGCCCAGCTAAATTTTGTATTTTTTTGTAGAGACAGGGTTTCACCATGTCACCCAGGCTGGTCTCGAACTCTTGAGCTCCAGTGATCCGCCTACCTTGGCCTCCCAAAGTGCTGGGATTACAGGTGTGAGCCACTGAACCTGGCTTGATTTTTTATTTTTTATATATTTTTTTATTTTTTATTTTTATAAAATAACGGGGTCTTGCTATATTGCCCAGGCAGGTCTTGAACTCCTGGGCTCAAGCCATCCTCCCGCCTCTGCCTCCCTAAAAGCTGAGATTACAGGCGTGAGCCACAGTGCCCGGTGATTTTTTATTTTTTATAGAGACAGAGTCTCATTTTGTTGCCCAGACTGGTCTCAAACTCCTGGGCTCAAGCAGTCCTTCTGCCTCAGCCCCTCAACGTTCTGGGATTACAGGTGTGAGCCACTGTGCCTAGCCCCTTAATACCGTTTTCTAATACTGTGATTCCTTGCTAAACAAGAGTTGAATCCAGGTTAAATATGTACATGAGAAAATGAGGTAAGCATAAAAATAAGGAGCCAAATCGTATCAGGCAGTTGACACACAGGTTTAGTAGATTAGAAAATTGTACTTTGTATATGTTTATTTTTGTATTATTGTTGTATATTATATAGCTTAGCAGTTACAAGCATGGACTTAGAGTAAGACCTGGGTTCAAATTCTGGTTCACTGCTTCCTAGTTTTTTGCTCTTGTGCAGCTTGAAAGGTCAGCAAATGGAAGCTGCTGTTTTTTGGTGGTGTGGATAGCCTGTGGTGATGGCTGCGTTTCTTTCTCTTTTCTTGATCAGGTGGATTTGTTTAAAAAGAGTCTTCTGTTGATTCCTATTCATCTGGAAGTCCACTGGTCTCTCATTACTGTGACACTCTCTAATCGAATTATTTCATTTTATGATTCCCAAGGCATTCATTTTAAGTTTTGTGTAGAGGTAAGTTAATATACTGCCTATGTTTTCATTTATTTTATGATTGGCCAAATAGCATCTTAGCTCTAGATAGAACAGCAGCAGTCAAAACAGTTTATTTCATGAAAATCCTCTAAAATATTAGCTGAGAAAAGGACTGGACGAGGAATTCTGGCTGAGGAGAGGATCTGTCTCAGATCCGGATCCCACTCTGAGATACTCTACTTGGATATTCTCTGCTTTTCCCTTAAAACTACATCTTGAATGTGGTTAGAAATTGTTTTTCTTGGATTATCTTAAAGCTAAAATTGGCTTGTATCTTCAAAATAACTCCTGTAGAATAAATTAGAACCCAAGAGAATCAATTGACAAAATATTACTGTTCAGCTAGTAACAATTCAACAGGATAGTGTGATACAAAATCAAGAAAAATCAGTAGGTTTTTGGATTTTCCTGCACTATCAGGAACCAGCTAGGAAATGTAACTGGAAATAAGGTTCCATTTATAAAAGCAACAAAACATAAATAAACCCAGGAATATGCCCTAGCAAGAAATGTGGAAATTATTTATGATGAAAACTTTTAAAGCTTTATTTAAGTACTTAAAAGAAATCTGAATAGATGGGAGAGAGAGACCTACATGTAAAACACAAAACTGTAAAAGTATTTGAATGAAATATAGAAAATGCCATGTTCATAGAGTGGGGAAGGACTTCTTACGTGGAACCAAAGAAAAGACATTTATCACAAGTTTGATAAATTTAACCACCTCATAATTTAAAACTTCTGTCTATCATAAAGTTTAAAAGACAAGCAGCAGACTTGAAGAAAATGTTTATGATGTAAATAACAGACAATGATTATCCAGAATACATAGAGAACTCCTGCAAATGAATAAGGGGAGGATAAAAGGACCTAATAGAAATGGTCAAAGGCTAATTCAGTAAATTTTAGGAAAAATACAAATAACCATTTAAAAACACATGGAGAGATGTTCAGCCTCACCAGAAATAAAAGAAATGCAAATTAAAACTACATCAGTTACATTTTTTGCCTATTATGTTAGAAAAAGTGATGCTATTAAAGTGTTTATGTGAGCGTAAGGAAATAGACGTTCGTGTATTTTCTGGTGGAGTGTATCTGTTGATACAGCCACTTGGGGATAACTACAGTTCTCATCAATTCTAAGTGCTTTGTAAATTAAAAGATGCAAATTCTGTTGCATATCAGTTTGATTTCTTGGTATCCATAAAAATGCTTGTATATGCACATAAGGATGGGGCATGTACTAGGATGTTCATGGCAGCATTATTTATAATAGTGCAAAATGAAACAATCTCAGTTTAGCTCTATCGAGAGAATAGCTAAATACACTGTGGTACAGTATACCCATGCTACTAAACTGACCATAGCAGTTAAAAAGAATACAGTAGACCTTCAAGTCCTCAAATAGAAAGATGTCCAAGGCATAGAGTTTTAAAAAGCCAGTTGTGGAATGATACAGGATAATACATTTACAGAAAAAAATACATGTATATGTGTATATATACAAATCCATGCATGTGTATATATACAAATCCATGCATGTGTATATGTAGGCACATAATATATATATTTATTTGTAAGTAAAAAGATGGGATCTTAGCATTTTTTATATCAACGATTATTACCTTTGGGTAATTGTAGAAAAGTAGGACTCAAAGGGGATTTGGCCTTATTTGGGATATTTTAATTACAAGGAGAATATTTTGGCCTTATTTTGGGATTTTTTTTTCTAGCAAGGAGAATATTTTCTTGAATTATTTGTTTAATTTACATTTAATTTAAAAATTAAGTATAATGCAAATTATGAGGAAAATCAAGTTTTCCAAATTCACATTTTCATTTCCAAGAAATCCAGGAAAAATCCCGAAAACAAGAAGCCTCCTGGGAGGAGTTCTCTTAACTCCAGCCCAGAAGAGTTGGTACAATACCAGTTGTGAGCATTCTTTTCCAGTTCCCTTCCCCTAATTCTTGCCCATCTCTCAACCAGCATATTCTCATACTGACCAGAGCCTGTCTATATTGTCTCTTTCCTAGACAAAGCTGCAAAGATATAACCAAAAGTGCAGCCATATCAGTGCCTTTAAGAATCAGATTCTGACAGGCAGAAGACAGCAGAGGTGTCAGGAAAATTGTTTCATCTAGGAAATATTTCATGTGCCTCTTGCTTTGTGCCAGGCACTGATGCTGAGGAGTCACGTAGGGTCCAGACAGACATTTGCCTTCATGGAGTAAATGATGATTAAACAGGATTTTGTTTATAAAACATGCAGTTGGGTTCTAAGTCGATTCTGAATCATTAGGACCTGCAAAGTCACATTCTGCACAGTCATTGAAAAATTCATCTTCTGAATTTTTGCCCAAGCCCTCCTGCAGAGTTCTTTCCTTTTCAGCAAAATTATAATTGGCCTAATAATTTTGCACATTTACGAAAAGACCTTAAGAGCAGACTTCTTTTTGGTGATAGCTAGAAGTAATTTAGAGCCAAGTACAGTCAGTCATCCAGGCAGGTGGGGTCAAGCTGTTATTTGTTTTAAGAGGATGTGGGGGTTGTAGAAGTGGCTCTTAACTAAGAGTTAGGGGCCTATATTTCCAAAGAATTGATGAAAAATTTAAACAGTTACCACATAAATGTGTAAATTCCATGACAGCAGAGACTACAAGAGTTTTATTCACTAGTGTCCCCAGCACTTGAACCATTATAGAGGCTCAGTACATTTTGAGTGTGATGACCATTTTTAAGGACAAATATTTTTTGCCTATATTTTATTTAAGAATTTACATATACTGGCTATACATGGTGGTTCATGCCTGTAATCCAGCACTTTGGGAGGCCGAGGTGGGTGGATCACGAGGTCAAGAGATTGAGACCATCCTGGCCAACATAGTGAAACCCCATCTCTACTAAAAATACAAAAATTAGCCGAGTGTGGTACTGGGTACCTGTAGTCCCAGCTACTTGGGAGGCTGAGGCAGGAGGATCACTTGAATCTAGGAAGTGGAGGTTACAGTGAGCCGAGATTGCAACACTGCATTCCAGCCTGGCAACAGAGTGAGACTCTGTCTCAAAAAAAAAAAAAAAGGAATTTACATATACTGCTTATTCTGAGAACTTGTTTAAAGGGAGAAGAGCAACATGCTCTCATACTTAGTTAAGTATTTGCTTTCACCATATATTTTTTCTTCTGAAGAGGTGGCTTCCAGTCCACTTTTTTTTTTTTTTTTTTTTTTTTTTTTGAGTCGTAATCTGTCTCTGTCACCCAGGCTGGAAGGCTGGTGTGCAGTAGCCCAGTCTTGGCTCATGGCTGCGCCTCCCAGGTTCAAGCGATTCTCATGTCTCAGCCTCCAGAGTACCTGGGATTACAGGCTCACACCATCACGCCTAGGTAATTTTTGTATTTTTAGTAGAAACGTGGTTTTGCTGTGTTGGTCAGGCTGGTCTTGAACTCCTGACCTCATGTGTTCCTCCCGCCTTGGCCTCCCAAAATGCTGGGGTTACAGGTGTGAGCTACCACATCTGGCCCCAGTCCACCTTTTGTTGGGGGTGGGATGGGAGTGGGTTATTCACATAACCTCTGACTTCACTCTTGATGTGAAGAGAGATATGCACAGAGGTTGAGGGCCTTGGGGACATTTTGAAACTTCAGCAGACTTCATCTTGGTAGATATTTCAAAACTGGACTTGACCATATTAGTATTCAGAATGAATTTTAGTATAACTTTTCAGAAACTGAATGTTAACCTTTACTGCAATCCTCAAAAATAAGGAGTATATCAGAATATGTAAGGCTGGAATGTTTTTCATTTAGTTTTAGTTATTAATGATGTCTGCAATGGGTTCCTTTCCTCTGTTGAGCATTGGCAATGATAAAGACTTTCTTTTTGACTTGCCAGTATGTACATTTCAAATGCAGCAAGCTGACTTACTGCTAGGAAGGGCTAGCTAACCATCTCAAAAAATGTTCTGATTAAACAAATGCCAGTGTCCACAGTCTTAGTACATACCTTGAATACAGAAGATATGAGTCCTCCTTAACAATATGAAATGAAGAGTCTGAAATAAAGTTCCAGCTTTAGCTGGGAGCAGTGGTGTGCGCTTGTAGTCCCAGCTACTTGGAAGGCTGAAGTAGGAGGATCTCTGGAGCCTAGGAGTTCAAGGCTGCAGTGAGCTATGACCATGCCATTGCACTCCAGCCTGGGTGACAGAACAAGATCCCATGTCTTAAAAAAAGTTTGTTCCAAGCTTCTTAATGCATACTTTTCCCAATTATGGGGCCACAGCCTCCTCCTTTGCTTCTGTCTGCTGTGGGCATGTTCCATTTTTCACCAACTGATGGAACACAGCATCTGTGTTGTGGTTTCTTTTTAACCAGAATATAAGAAAGTATTTGCTGACTGAAGCCAGAGAAAAAAATAGACCTGAATTTCTTCAGGGTTGGCAGACTGCTGTTACAAAGGTAAGTATGTAATAACAATGAAATCCAGGCATGTCCAGGGGATGGAATTATCTAAGGGTGGGTGCCTTTAGGAACATTTGAAGACTGGTGACAGAGCTACCAAGGAGAGCCTGGAGGCTCTAGGGAGGCAGCTGAGAATAAACTTCAGTTTAGTATTCATCATCTGCTGCTTAGTTGCCCAGTGCTTCCTGGGAGCAAATCACTTCAGTCATTTCCTCCCTGAGGCAGTTGCTAATGATGTATTTGCTTTTCTGGGGAAAAAAAAAATGTTTTTTGGGTGACACTTGCCTCTTGTGTCTTGGCTCTTATTTCTAGATGACCCATATAGACCCAGAGAAATGCTGAAATGACTATTTGGATCCACTGAGGGGGAAAGTGCACTGGGCTACTTGCCAGGCATGTGGGGAAAATAGCCCAAGAGCTTCAGTCTCAGCACAGTCTGGATGCAGTGCCATGTTTGGCCCATGACATTCAAACTGTGGGGCAGAGTGCCCAGGCACAGCTGCTCATTCCTGTTGTAAATACCAGTGTCTTCCATTTATGGTTGCGCTGTATCGTCAGTGTTTTTGTGCATTAGAGCTCATTTGATCCATATAACCTGGGAGGTAGACAGCACATTTAGGAGTAAACATCATCTTTATTTTTTAGATGAGAAAACTGAAGCCCAGGTGTGATTTTCCCCAAAGGACATCAAAACTATTGATAGTCAGGTCCTTGAACGCAGGTCCATCTGGATCATTGACACATGTTATAGGCAGGGTCTTGAAACAAACCTTTAAGCCAAACCCAAAGAGACAAGATTTATTAGTTCATCCTTAAACTGAATCAATGCTGAATTTTAAAATTAAGCTTAAGTTTTGTGTTTTGAATAACCTAGTATACCAGTTCAAGCCAGAGCTGGTAAATTCACTGAATTTACTTGACTAAAAAATCTAGGTATTCTAAATTTAGTCAGGATCTTCTGTATTCCCACTTTGGGCAGAATACAGTAACCAGTTATTTTAAAAACATACTGTTGGCTGGGCACAGTGGCTCATGCCTGTAATCCCAGCACTTTAGTAGGCAAAGGTGGGAGGATTGCTTGAGTCTAGGAGGTCAAGACCAGCCTGGGCAATAGTGAGACCTCATCTCTACAAAACAAACAAAATTAGCCCAGCTACTTGGCAAGCTGAGGAAGATTGCTTGAACTCAGGAGACTGAGATTTCGCCACTGCACTCCAGCTTGGGCGACAGAGTGAGACCCTGTCTCAAAACCCCAAAAAACAAAAACCATACTATTTACCTTCATGATTTCTTTCAAAGAATAGGACAGGGTTGTGTGATGTGAGATTGAAAGTGAAGACTGCTCAGCAGAGTTGTTACCATCCTAGCATCCAGAGGCCAGGCCTGTGTTCTCCCAGCCACAATTCCATTTTGACTCTGTTGTCAGTGAATTGATAGCAGAACCCTGATCCAAATGCATGTTTTTAGAGTAGGTTTTTACATTTGATTTCCCATTTCTCATTTTTAGGTAAAACATTGTTCTACAATTGTGATTGCCACTTGATAGCTCTTTTTATGTGGCCAGGTGCCTCCATAAAATTAGATGCTTGAAATATCAAAGGATATACCAGCTGTCCTGGAGAGAGAAAAGTTTCCTATCTTTTGCACATTTTTCCATAAAGGAGTTTTTCTTAAGAGGAGTAATTTATCTTATTTTAATGACTCTCTTGTTTTTCCCCTCAGTGTATTCCACAACAGAAAAATGACAGTGACTGTGGAGTCTTTGTGCTCCAGGTAAAGAAATACTGTTTATTCAGAATTTATAATGTGTGAATTGAGTTTGTTGGGTTGAGAGGGGAGTTATGGCAGTTCCCGTATGTGTACATGATGCTAGGTCCCTCCCCTTTATTGCTGAAGAGCAGTAGTTTCTGCATTTTCAGATGTTATCATTAGGAAGAACCACCTTCCAGGGACCAAGAATGACCTGTGGGTATCATCCGTGTCTCATTGGAGGTTATTAGTAAGCCACATTGGAGACTGACTTGAATTTGTCTATATCATAACCATTGGCATCTGCAGAATTTTTTTAAAAAACCATTGGTAAGCAATCTGCAGGTCTTTGACACAGAGTGATTAAATTTTAAATATGGTCCACATTGAAAAACTGCCATCTCATGCTGTAGATCTCCTTAGAGATCAAAAAGGGCTATTGAAGAAATTCAGTTATGTGTGTGTGTATATATATATATATATATATATGAAGGAAATTACAGAATTTAATGCATGAATTTAGAGATTTGCAAAGATCTTGGAAGACAGGTTCATTTGTATACCTCATACATGTTTGAGGTTTTGTAAGCAAATTCAAGTTCCCACTTAAGGGCCATGATAGATCTAGCTGCACACTCAGCAGGTTGCACTTCGGGAGGAATTTAGGCCTTTTCATCAAGTTGCTGCTTTTCACAATATTGGGTCAGGAGGGAGAGGCAATCCCAAGCCATATACTAACTTGTTCAATTGACTGTAATTTGGGCAAATGTTGAAAACAATGTGTTTTTACAGTAGTTTAAACAGACATGAAAATGCTGTCTTACATCGGGGGTCCCCAACCCCTGGGCCACGGACAGATGCCATTTACATTAGGTTATCATAGGAGCATGAGCCCTATTGTGAACTGCGTATGCAAGGGACCTAGGTTGTATGCTCCTTATGAGAATCTAATACCTGATAATTCATCTTGAAACTAACCTCCTCCCCTCACTCCCACCAGTCTGTGGAAAAACTGCCTTCCATGAAACCAGTCCCAGGTGCCAAAAAGGTTGGGGACTTCTGCCTTAGACTCTATTAGGTCTGTATTTAGTAAAATATAACGGGCTGGCACACAGCTCCAAGTGCCACTTAAGTATTTCTGGGACCTTTGCAGTACTGCAAGTGCCTCGCCTTAGAGCAGCCTTTCCAGTTTTCACAAGAAGACATGCCCCGAGTGCGGAAGAGGATTTACAAGGAGCTATGTGAGTGCCGGCTCATGGACTGAAACTCAGCAGGGACTCTGGGAAGTCTGACCAAGTTGGAGCAGATGGTTTGTTACTTGAATCTCCAAACACTTAGTTGAATTTTTACAGATATTTCAGATCAGTGGTGTTGGGCCACTATTGTTACCTCAAATTTATTTTTTGCCCTTAATTCTTTCTCCAGCTACCATGTACTATTGTTTAATGTTCAGTTTGGTTTCACTTTTAATTTTATGGATTCTGTGCGTCCCCCATATTTAATATTTATTATTCAAACGCATGCATATAGACAGAGCATGCAGTGAAGAGTATTATAAAAAAAAAAAAAAAAGCTTAGTAGATTTGGTGCAGCTTTTGAAACTTAGTTAGATGTGAACTGAATACAGGTTTCAAATTTATTCCCAGAACCTAAAAATGCAAGATGTTTTTGATACAACATAACTCTGAGATTACTTAGTAAGTGTTCCCTGGGGCATTAAGGGTAGCTAGGAGTGGTTTTGACAAATCCAGTCCTGTTTTACTTTTACCAGTGGCACCTTTCACTGACTTCCCTCTCCAAGTGAGTCTTAGAGAGTGCAATTCATTCCTTTTGAAGGGCGAGATGTAAGTGGTCATAAACTGACTGGTGTGTTCTGTTTCAGGAGGCACACTTGTAAGCACAGTGCCTGCTTTGGGAAGAGTAAATTAAGGTGTGAGAAAACGACAGCAACTTTGGGGGCCAGTAACAATGACAGATTTCAGTCGTGGTTTTAAGAATTATAATACATGGTGTACATCTTATAAAGGCTTTTGCTGGGATAGTGAATTCCCTGGGTTTTTCTGGTTTTGACCTGTTAAAAAACTCTCATCCCATCAAACCTAGTAGTCAAACAAATAAGAATGCAGCTAGGAGTAATTTGTAAGTTGTCATTTCCCTGTGTTGCCTCCCAATTGGAAGAAGTTAAGGTTTACCAAATCCATTTCTATTTTCAAGGGTATCTGAAATTTAAACATTCAAAATTGAAGACTGACTAATTTTAGATCTTTTGCAAGTGGCTGGAGAGAAAAGGGAAGGTAGTAAAGGCAACTTACTCCCATGGGAGTGTAGCAGCTGTATCAGGTTTTTTTCTCCTGTCCCTTTAGTGATCTCAGTAACATGCAGGGCACATCTGGTTTCTGCATGACCAATGCTGACACTAGCACAGTTGTTTTTTCTCTTTCTTTTGAACTCATCTTCTGAAGGAAGGTCTAAATGGCCTTGTCCATACACTTAGCTGCATTAGGATTAATGTCATGCACCTTACATCTTTAATCCAGCCTTTTGTGACATTGGAAAGGAAAGTTGTATGTTAAACCTACCCAATTATCTTTTCTGAATCAGGGGAGGAAAAACCACCAGTATATGTATGAGAAACTCAGAAGTTTGAATAGAAAAACACCAAGTAAATGGCAGAAGATACTCAAATTTATGCCTGGGTAGGTTTGGGATGTTGAAAAAGCTAAACTGTTTAGTTTCACATGGCCCTAAGGTATGGCTGAGAGAAGGCTGATGCCAGCAGTTGAGGACTGAGTCAGACCATGTTTACATGCAGGGTTCCCAACACCAGGGGTGACACTGGGAAGCAGCCCCAGCACCTTTCTCTCCTGAGTCCTCCAGACTCAAAATCCTTAATTTAAAACCAGGTCAGTGTTTCTTACTGTGTTTCAAGTCATTACAAAGACTTAGAGTAGAGGCACTTTATGCTGCTATAGGTAGGGTTCTGTCAGCATTAGGAAAAAAGAGTTTAAGGTGAGGAAGAGTTTTTCATGAGTTTTTCAAACATAGTTACACAAACATGAGATTTTTCAAAACATACGTCAGACATTTGCCTCTAATTTTTTTTGGTGGGCGTGTGGTATACCAAAGTAGCTAGTCACTGGGCTATTGATTCAAAATGTCTTGTACTTCAGAGTGAGGAAGTATTTCAGTTCTTCATTGACAGAACATGGCATGCAGAAGAGACAGAATTGTTCCTGTAAGAAAATCAACGCCCAGAGCATGAGCTGCTGTTTCCTCCAATGTGCGAAACGTGAGCCATCCAAATCCAGTGACTCTCACTTTCAGCTTAATGCTTCATAGGGCATCTTGAGGTGTGCCGCCCAGCGTGGCTTAGACTACATGTTGAGTTTGGTCTTTTTTCCCTTTTTTTTTTTTGGGACAGAGTCTCGCTGTCACCCAGGCTGGAGTGCAGTGGCATGATCTTGATCTCTAAATTAGGTATAAACTTCTGTTTAACTTAAGTCCTAAATCAGAATGTCCTTTTTTTCTGATGTTTACAGTAATTGCTTCCTTGGTTAATAAAGGTATTTTTGAAACACTCTGGACTGTTGGTGAAAGAGGCAGACGTGGTTTTACTGGTACTAGTTTGGCACTGAACTGTTTGGGTGCCCACGAGGTAGGCAGACCTTATACCCTTTTTTTACTCACTCTGTTGCCCAGGCTGGAGTGCAATGGCACAATCTCAGCTCACTGCAACCTTGGCCTCCTGGGTTCAAGCAATTCTCCTGCCTTAGCCTCCCGAGTAGCTGGGACTACAGACACACACCATCATGCCCAGCTAATTTTTGTATTTTTAGTAGAGACAGGGTTTCACCATGTTGGTCAGGCTGGTCTCAAATTCCTGACCTCAGGTGATCCACCTGCCTTAGCCTCCAAAAGTGCTGGGATTACAAGTGTGAGCCACTGTGCCAGGCCTAGACCTTATGCTTTTGAGGTTGAGTGCAGACCTTGTGCTAACTAAAAGCTACTTTTGATGAGCCTTCAACAAGCTGCCCAGTCCTGTCCTCAGCAAACATACCAGGCTGTAGTTACTTCTTTGCAGTGGTCTTTCCTTTTGTTAAATCCATAGCAATGAATATAGATTTAATTCATCTTTTAGTTAAGTTCTCTCAAGAATCCTAATCAACTTTCTGTTGGCCTCTTACGGGGAAAAGAAGTTGCTGCCAATAATCCCCAAACTGTTTTTGGCTTTGCATTCCCTTTTCTACCTAGCACTGAATCTGAGTAACATTGTCATCCTGGATTTATAGTTGGAAGAAAACAGTAACAGACCTAACTGGGACTCAGCCAGCACTAGTCTCATCTTAGCTGCCCTTTTTCTCTGCAGTTACAGTTTACTGCATCCCTGGGCTAGAAGTAATTGGGGGGTCTGGGCAGGTCAGACTCTTCAGGCAAGACAGTCTGTTAATAGTGTGAAATAGGGATACTGATTCCCTGCTCTGCTTAGTTAAGAAACGGAATTAAATCAGCAGTTATAAAGCACATACTTCTGTTACGTGCTAGGCTCTGCCTCCTGGCCTGTAGATAATTAAGACGACCCAGGGAATACCATCAGAGAAGTGCTAATTGCATTTGGGTGTTACAAAAGCAGACCTAGACAGGCTGTTCACTTAACTGGTAAATGTTGGTCAAAAAAAATTTATTTAAAGATTATCATCGTATGAAATTACAGTACTCAACCCTTCTAGCAAAATATTTTTTTGAAAAATAAACTAAATGCCTTTATAAACTTGTGTTCTCTTGTGTTGAAAAACATGTACTGTTTGGTAGTTTTTTTCTTATGACATTCCAGTCATGACAAGGGTCATGTAAGAACAGTGAGTGGTGCAGGCAGGCCCTAACCAGCTTAACCTTAAAGCAACAGCACCATCCAACTGAATTTTCTATGATAGAAATGTTCCGTATTTTCGTCTACAACAGTAGTCACTAGCCATATGTGGGTACTGAGCATTTAAAATCAGGTTAGCTTGACTGAGAAGTTGAATGTTTAATTCTCATACTTCACCACCTATATTTATTGTGGTTCCCTAATCTTAGTATACATGTTTGAATTTTCACTTTCTCTGATTAAAGTGACAAATAAGTCATCAGATGCTATCCATGAGAAACAGGAAAGAATGGTGCAGTAGAAACTCATATTTAGTGTTCTCAAGCCCAAAAAACATAAGATCCTCTTAATTCAGCCCCTATTTCCCTTCCCCTGCAATCATCCAGAGTATTTTTTCTGGAAAACTAAGCTATTCTTCCATCAGTAGAGGTTGTTTGGTGCCTATTTTATCACTTTCACATCATCATCAGTGTTCTCTCCTCACATGCAGCCAGTTACTTCCAACTCTCCATCAAAATGGACGTGCAAATTTCCACATTATTCATAGAATCCCCCTAGAACTCATTCATGTGTAGTCCAGAGTACAGGAGTTCCGGAACACATCCCTCTTTATAAGGCAGGAAACGGGAAGTGACAACGGTAAGTTTGTCCAACTTTATTGAAACCTGTTATATAGAAGGCAATTCAAATAAAACCACTGTCTCCTGTAGAAATATGAGTTAAGTTTTACTACAAAAGAATATAAAATACATTAGCTTAAACTACAATATAAACAAATTTTTTAAATGAACAGTGTATCCTCATTAAATGTTTGCAAAGTTTCTTCCTAAGCACTTTCAGATTTCTACTCACTGTAACATGAGAGATGTTCACACTAAGGTACTTCAGTCCCAACTTTCACAAACTATTGGAAGTTAGAGAGTACTCTGTTGCTAAGTGAAAAAAATTTGTGATTTTTCATATCGGGGAAAATTATACTAGACTAACAGTTTTAAATGAATAACTCACATGTATTAGAGAAAAATCACCTCTTGCCTTACAAATACAAAATAAATTCCCTAGACTCCCCTTCTCTGTAGAGACCATCAGCTCACTATGAAGGCTTGAGCCTCAGTAAGCACAATTTGAGGAAAAAAAACAAGACTTCACCATGAGAAATGGCTAAAAGCACCATCTCCTACAGGAACCTTCTGTGATTGTTTCTATTAAACATTCTAACTTCAACATCATTTTTTAAACTCACTCCATTCCTAACATCACTGGAAACGAAAAGGGTAAATTTGATGGTCCTCATGTCAAGGCAGTATTTTCACTGTCATTTGATATTTTATGCCATTTCCTACTGACAATGTCTCCCCTAACCCTGAAATTATATAGAGGTTCTACGACAAACCCTTGCTTTTGGCTTTAGGTATAACATTGACATCTTTGGAAAAATGTGTCAGTAAATACTCAAGTTCTGGCCTCATTTCCTGATGTGTAAAGCATGGAAGCAAGGCTGTCCTGTATAGATTGCTTTTGCACCAACTATTTAGGAAGGTCCTTGATCTCTAAGCTTGCCTGTAGAGATTAACATTCATCGAAAACAAATTCAGTTGTCAAATACCTGTTCCTAATTTAGTTCAAAGCCATACAACATAGCACAACTCCATTTGTTTTATGTTTTGCTTTGTTTGTAGACAAAGGTATCTTGCTATGTTGCCAAGTCTGGTCTCAAACTCTTGGCCTCAGCTATCCTTCCTTTCAGCCTTCTAAAGTGTTGGGATTACAGGTGTGAGTCACCATGCCTGGCCCCACCTCCATTTATTAGGCATTATCTCATGCAAACTTAAAATTAAAAAAATAATTTCAGGCCCCGATGTAGACCACGAACCTACTTAACACTCAATATGGTAAAAACAAATGTTTTTAATTTTTCTAGTCTTCCTAAAAGAAGTATAGTGGTTTTGGCTAAAGACTGATCAACATTATAGATCCAATCTGTTGTCAAAGAACACAGTTTCTGACCTGGTAACAAAATTGTTCTGATATCTGACACATGGCCAAGATTCTCAGACAAGAATAAAAGGGATTCGTTTGGATTCTGTTCTTTAATAACTTTCAGAGGAGAATCAAGAAGAGGCTTTCAGCTCAGTAAAGACACTGATCAAAGCTTGGTAAAAATGAGCTTGTATGCAGACTTTAAGTGATGTTCTTCAACAAATTAAACAGGCCAAATGAGTGTTTTTCACTGATGGAGCTCTCACCACTCACTGATTCTGTGCCAGTTTTCCATAGCCTCCTCTCCCAGCATCATAGTCCTGCCGATACTCATCCCGTACCTTTAATGAAAAGAACAGTTACAGTATAGAGAAGAATGGTAAAAAATACGCCTCCCACAAACATGTCAGTGAAACCTGTTCAGATGCCCTAATGTGAACATTTCAAGCAGGACCTATGCATTGACCTATGCAATGACCTTCAACTCATTTCAGTGCATTTTGCTTTCCTTGTAGATATTCCTGCAGGTGGAAGATATCTAGCCCCTAGCAAAAATTCAAGAATGGATGCTTGTTAGAAATGTACAGAATAGACTATTTCAGGGTTTAAAAAATCAATTTCCCCAAACTGTTGGGTGGTTTTTACATCCACTTCAAGCCAAGATTATATAGACACGAAGTTATTTATAAAAGAGTAAATATAAATTGCCAAAACACCTGTCATTGTGACTGGAATCCCAGGCAATGGCTGAGCCCAGAGACCCTTCTTGCATACCTGGCCCCCAGATCGCCCACGGCCGTACTGCCTGCCCTCCTTAAAGCCTGCGTCCCAGTCTGTGCGAATGATTCTGTCATCTAGACGAGTTCCATTTATGTACCGCATGGCATTTTCTGCATCTGCTCGTGAGTAATATCTTAAGTATTAAGGAACACTAGCATTTTTGGAAATGGGAGAACAACATATAAATGAAGCTGAGTTGTTAAAAAGTGTAAGAGCTAATCCAACCAGATGTAGTGCAAAGACAGCAATTCAGCTTGCAAAGGCCTGTTTGCAATTGGTCTAGAAGCACATAGTCAAATGTGACACTTACCCATGGCTACACTGATCATGATTTCCTGGACATTCCTGTTGATAATTTTTGGTCTCATCATCTCCATATTTTGGTTTACAAAATATGAAGTGCATTCAGTGCAGGTTTAGACCACTGTACACTTCTTATCCAAGAAACAAGTGCCATATATTCAAGTTAGGTGCTACATATTCCAGGGCAACCTTAATAAAGAGGTTACATGTGGAATCACAGTGCGTTTCACTAAAGGAAAGATTCAAGGTATCAAGAAGGTAGTAGCTCCCAAACCTACTTAATCAGAGAGATCTCCATTTAATTAAATGTCTATCTGGGAAGACCTGCAAGCAGGAAGACTTTTAATCCCAGACAAGTAAGACAATAGTGTTCTCAATAAACCATCTGGAAGAACTAGTGGCTTTGATGTTAGCAGGCCAAAATAAAATCTCTTTTCATTCTAGCACTTGGGAAACCCACATATCCCCAAGGCAAGCCAGCAATCTGGGAGAGAAGCCCTGCCTGGGTCCAGTGAATCAGCATTCTTAATTATGAACAAAAACCCAGGGATTACCAGACACTTAAGGAAAATTTTCAACCAAAACAAACATAAAATCAGGGCACAGAAAAAAAATTCAAAAGAAACATTAGATTGGGTCTGCAAAACTTCTCCGAATATTAAATTGAATGAACAAAACATAAAATATAGTAAAAAGAACATAAGATACATTCAGGAGGTCCAATATTTAAACACTCTGAGTAAGGTAATTAAATGATCACAAGTAAAGTTTTGGTTTTTACCTATACAATCAACTTATATACATCTACACAATGAAATACTATACAGCTATTTTACTTAAAAAAATTTTTTTCTTCAAAGATGGGGTCTTGCCCTGTCACCCAGGCTGGAACACAGTGGCACCATCACAACTCACTGCAGCCGTGAACTCTTGGGCTCAAGTGATCCTGGGTCTACCTCAGCTTTCTGAGTAGCTAGCACTACAAATATGAGCCGTCAAACCCAGCTACACAGCTATCTTTAAAACAGACCTACATGTGCTGAAATGGAACAATAAAAAAATTATTTAAAAAGAAAACCAGCACATGAAGTACACTACTGCACACCCACAGGATTACTTTTTGAAAGACGCCCAAGAAACTGGTAACTGACTGCTTCTAGGAAAGGGAATTAGGTGTTTAGAACAGAACGAGGTTTTTATATTTTCACTATGCTCTTTGGAATTTTTTTTTACATGAAGGGCAAATATTCTTGAAAAACTTTTTCTTAACCATAAACAAAGCATGGATTTCAAGACAATGTAAATAGTAGCAGCTTTCATAGTGTAAGAGCAGAGATAAATATGACAGAAGGTAGAAGGGAGATGAAGGAAAACGTAGGGACAAATGCAGAGATGCTTATGAGCTAACAGCCTCACTTTTTTTTTTTCAAACAGGCAATCAACCACTCTCAGCTCTACCCTGGTTCAACAGCTACATTAAACACAGGAAGGATACTCCACAAAACAGAATCCACATGCTGTTTTCTTCATTTTATCCAGACCCATAATGATTTTCTTTATGTCACCACTTTTGCTGAAGAGTTCATAGATTTGTTCTTCAGTTGTGTAAAAAGAAAGATTTCCAACATATAATGTACAGCTTTTCTTGAGTAATTTTTCTTGTTCTTCATTGTCACCCTAGAATTTCAAATAGAAACAAAAGTTAAGCAACTTAAGAGCCTTGCTTAAAAAGTATTTCTAAGCATGGTAAAAAACATTCATTAATTCTGATTTGGAAATCAAATTCTGTCATCCCAATCTACCACAAATCCCTTGCCCAAAAAAAGGGGGGATTGTTCATATTCTCTGAAGCACTTATGGAAAATCCAGACTCTTAACAGAGAGACAGTCTCAAAAGCTACACCTCATACGACAAAATAACTTCTACACCAGACTCTCACAAGTAGCTTGCCTTTTCCATGTACACACCATATCCTCAGCACTGCATCCTTTAAACCCAAGTTTAAACTCTGGACCTTGACCTAATGTATGAGAAAGGGCCCTTTTATCCTCTACAGTGAAAAATAAGTGGATTTTCAGAGAGTTCCTCTTTTAATGCACCTATAGTAACTGTTCAAAGCAACAACTTGGATGCTTTACATGCTCATATTTTTCTGAGTTGAGGAAAAAAATGTAGCTATCAGTAAAAAACAAAACAAAACAAAACAGACCTCATTTTCCTAATGGGCTTCCAAATTGGGATGAAAGGATGAAACCAAAGACAAGAATATAACTGGGCTTCATCCAGCACAACTGACAAATCCCTGGCTAATCGAGGTCGGGCGCAGTGGCTCACGTCTGTAATCCCAGCACTTTGGGAGGTGGAGGAGGGTGGATTGCCTGAGGTCAGGAGTTCAAGACCACCCTGACCAACATGATGATGCCCCGTCTCTACTAAAAATACAAAAAAATTAGCTGGGCATGGTGGTGGGCACCTGTAATCCCAGCTACTTGGGGGGCTGAGGCAGGAGAATCGCTTAAACCTGGGAGGTGGAGGTTGCAATGAGCCAAGATCGTGCCATTGCACTCCAGCCTGGGCCTCAGAAGCAAAACTCTAATCTCAAAAAAAAAAATCCACAGAACAATACTAAGTTAAAAAGAGGTTTCCAGAACTATGAGACATTAGACAAAGTAAATTCCTGTCATTTTACTGCTGTCACTGATTTGTTAACATGGATGGGGCATCTTCTTTTTCTACTTCCTCACACATAAGTAAGGTCCAAATAAATAGCCTACAGTTTAGTACTTAAGTATATGAATATGGATTCCATTCACAGAATGCTAGAAATTCCACATGACAGTATGGTATTACTGTCTAAATAAAGCTCTAGGTTTTAGACTGAAGAGATGAATGATAGACAAAGTCAAAAGTTTTCTGTTTTCATTTCACAAGACAAATTAAGTTAAAAATGGTTAGGACGTGGAACTGTCTAAAGCGTAAAAGTGGTAGAAGTGCAAATCATGCCTGGCACTTAAGTATTTAAAAACTTGACCAGCCGGGATCAGTGGTTCACATCTGTAATCCCAACACTCTGGGAAGCCCAGGCAGGTGGATCGCTTGAGTCCCTGAGTTTGAGACCAGCCCGAACAATACAGGCAGACCTGTCTCTACAAAAAGCCATAGGTAATGGTGTGAACCTGTGGCCCCAGCTTCTCCAGAGGCTAAGGTGGGAGGATCACTTGGGCTCAGGAGGCTGAGGCTGCATGATCCGTGATTGTGCCACTGCACTTCAACCTGGGCGACAGAGCTAGTCTGTCTCAAAAAAAAATTTTTTTTTTTTTTTTTGAGACATAGTCTCACTCTGTCGCCCAGGCTGGAGTGCAGTGGCGTGATCTGAGCTCACTGCAACCTCCGCCTTCTGGGTTTCAAGCGACTCTCCTGTCCCAGCCTCCCAAGTAGCCAGGATTACAGGCAACCACCACCATGCCCAGCTAATTTTTGTATTTTTAGGAGATGGGGTTTCACCATCTTGGGCGGGCTGGTCTTGAACTCCTGACCTCGTTATCCACCTGTCCCGGCCTCCCAAAGTGCTGGGATTACTGGTGTGAGCCACCGTGCCGTGCCCGTCCTTGAATAAATAAAACTTTTTTTGAGATGGAGTCTCGCTCTGTTGTCCAAGCTGGAGTGCAGTGGCGCAATCTCAGGTCACTGCAACCTCCGCCTCCTGGGTTCAAGCATTCTCCTGTCAGCCTCCGGAGTAGCTGGAACTACAGGCGCATGCCACCACGCCCAGCTAATTTTTTGTATTTTGAGTAGAGACAGGGTTTCATCATGTTGGCCAGGATGGTCTCGATCTCTTGACGTCATGATCTGGCCGCCTCTGCCTCCCCAAGTTCTGGGATTACAGGCGTGAGCCACCATGCTCGGCTGAATAAATTTAAGAGCTTCCCCAATTTGCTGTCAAACAAAATTTGCTTTTCCCTACTTTAGTAACACATTTCACACATTCTCCCCACTTACCCTCTGCTATGTGCACCCCTTCATTTCCCAGTCACAAGGGGATTACCCCCCCCTTTTCTGAATCCTCACTACTTCTCTCTCAACTCACTTCTGCTTAGATTCTGATTACTTCCCTCCATTTATAATCCACACTACAGGGAATTGTGAGCTCGTAGAGTGCAAAAAACTGTCTTCCCTCTCTCCCTGTAGGGTTTAGTACAAGGTTTTAGCAACAACACTCAATAAACATTTACTAAATAACTGGGTTAATGAGTCCCGCTCCCCGCAATCCTATTCCATCCCTGCCTTTGTTGATACTGAAAAGCCTACTCTGAATATCTGCAGCCTCCCCCTTTTCCACAAAATATAGTGATATAGCATTCGATATAGTCTGGACTAAAAATTTCCCTCTTCTGAAATGCAGCAATTCTCCCATCTTTAAATCCCCAACATGCCCAGTTTGACGGGTCCACTTCCCACTCCGAAGCTTCCCCGAGGGCGGAGTGAGGACTCCACTTGTGTCTCCCACGCGCCGCTAACAGTTTCCGTAGGACCACCCTCCTAGAGAAGGGGCCCGAATCGCCGAAGGGCACGGCTTCGCTGATTTAAAAAAGTAAAAAGCCCCGTATCTGCATCAGAAAGGCGCCTCTACAGACTCAGGGAGTTAGGACACCCCTCCCCCTTGTTACAGAGTCCCCTTCCAGAGGCAAAACCGTGGAAACGGGAGCCACTACTACTACTACCACTCAAACCTCTCGGCGATGGCCGGAGTACCGGGAGTGCCTGCGAGGGACTGGGAAAGCGAGCCTCAAATTCCCATTCTTCCAGAGAAAGTGGCTTCACTGATAACCAAACGCCCTTCCAGCACCCATTCCCTGCCTCCCCAGCAGGCACCGAGGCCCCGCTTGGCGTTTGGGGACTCCAGCATAACGGGAGGCAACACAACGAGACAAGAGCAAACCGTTTCTCAGCGTTCTGGCCCAGGGCCTTCCCCTCTCGCGGCCCGGCCTCCCTCACCCGGAAGTGTTGGTCCCGGTACTGGCTCAGCTCCACGTACGAGTCGCTGCGCAGCGCCTTCAGGAGGCCACCCGACATAGTGCAGACACGCGGACGACAATGCGACGACTACCGACACGAGGCGGTGGCTGCCGTGGCGGAAGCGGAAACGCGCGGAGATGCGCATCTTATTGGAGCCAATCCGGGCGGCAGTGTCGTCATCAAGCTGCGCGGGCGCAAAAGGCGTCCGGTCGGCCCCCGCGCGGCGGAAGGCAGGGGACTGAAGGCGAGGGCGGCGCGCTTCGGGTATCGGGCGCCGGGAGAGGATGGTGCTCCGACGGCTGCTGGCCGCCTTGCTGCACAGTCCGCAGCTAGTGGATCGTCTATCGGAGTCGTGGCCTATCCGACGTGCGGCGCAGCTCACAGCCTTCGCACTGCTACAGGCCCAGCTGCGGGGCCAAGACGCGGCCCGCCGCCTGCGGGACCTCGCGGCTGGGCCCGCGGACTCCCTGGGCCGCCGCGCTGAGCGATTCAAAGACGCTTTCACCCAGGAGCTACGCCGCGGCCACCGGGGCCGCTCAGGGCCACCACCAGGTAGCCAGAGGGGCCCGGGCGCAAACATTTAAGCCTGGGCTGCGCGGGGCCGAGGCCGCTTAGTTTCCCTTCTGGGCTCTATACTGGCCTCGGCGTTGAGGGGTCATTCCGGACACTGCGCGCGGCTCCGAATCCTGACTCTGATTTTTGGCCTGCGGATATCCCACTCAGAAGAGCCTAGGCCAGACCGCCGTCTCCGTTGAAGTCTTGTGATTGGACAAGGCACAGTGTGGAGAAAGACCCCGAAGCCTAACAGAGATGAAGATGGGCTGGGTCCAGTCACAGCACCTGCGGAGAGCCACCGGCTGAAGCCACAGAGCCTTTCCTCTGCAAATGGGATTGAAACTCTTGACAGATGCTGCTGAATCTGCACGGGTATAGCAGGACACTTAATTCCAGAGACAATATGGATGAAAAGACCACCCTACAGTTGCCAAAATCCTTTGATTAAATGTGTGAGCTGATTAATAAACATGAGTGTGATACTTCTCAGGCAAGATGGATTAAGAATACTGGGGACTGTAGGCCTATGGTAATAATAAACACGTACTTTATGAAATGAGTATTTATTCTGTACTGGGACTTGCTAATAGCACTCTGTGTGTGTTTGTGTCATCTCCTTAAAACCACATTCACATGAGGAAGCAGGGATGGGGTGGTCTCACTGTGTTGCCTCGGCTGGTCTCAAACTCTTGGGCTCAACTGATCCTCCTGCCTCAGCCTCCCAAAGTGCTGGGATTACAGACAAGAGCCACCGCAACGGAAACAGAGGCTGCTGCTTAAGCTGCCCAAAGCCTTGCAGAGTAGGATGTGGGCAGAGGCATTTGACTGCTGGCCTTAAGTCCTTAACACAGCTCTGCAGCATTTATCCTGACGCTGGATGCCTTCTTTCTCCAACCCCCCACCATCAGGCATTAAGACTACTGCCTAGGAGCAGGGTGTGGTGGCAGTTGCGTCTGATCCCAGCCTCTCCAGAGGCAGGAGAATCGCATGAGCCAGAGATGAGACCAGCCTGGGCAACATAGCGAGAACCTGTCTCAAAAATAAAAAAGACTGCTGCTTGCCATGGAACGAGCTACCTGGACTCCTATCCCTCATTTTAGAGGGTCTGGGATACAAACTAAGACTATGGTCCAGCTAGTTAGTGGACCCATGATTAGAAAATCCATTGTATATAGAAATGTCCTGTCATTTGAAGCTCCTAGCTAAATTTCTAATATTTCTTTAAAGACAGGGCCTAACTCTTGCCCAGGCTGGAGTGCAGTGGCACAATCGTAGCTGTCACTGCGACCTCGACCTGTGGGCCAAGCAGTCTTCCTCCCTAGTTCTCCAAGGTAGCTGGATTAGAGGCCCATGACACCATGTCCAGCTAATTAAAAACGTTGTTGAAATGGCATTGCAGTTTGTGGCCCAGGCTGGTCTTAAACTCCTGGCCTCAAGTAGCTCTCCCACTTCAGCCTGTCAAAGTGCTGGGATTACTGGTGTGAGGCACCACACCCGACTCTGATCATTTCTAATTAGGCAACACAATCATGTAATCATGCAATCTAGAAAACTTGAAGCCATAGGAAAAATTTAAGCTGGTAACCAGATGCTGGCTGAGCATTGTATGTTCTCTACTTTCTAAGAGAATGATTCCACCGCCCCCACCCCCCAACCAACTGCGATGGAGCCTTGCTCTGTCACCCAGGCTGGAGTGCAGTGGCACGATCTTGTCTCACTGCAACCTCCGCCTCCCGGGTTCAAGCAGTTCTGTCTCAGCCTTTCAAGCAGCTGGGATTAAAGGTGCCCGCCACCACACCCAGCTAATTTTTGTATTTTTAGTAGAGATGGGGTTTCACCATGTTGGCCAGGCTAGTCTCAAACTCCTGACCTCATGATCTGGCCACCTCAGCCTCCCAAAGTGCTGGGATTACTGGCGTGAGTCACCGCACCCGGCTGGGAGAATGACTCTTAAGGGCAAGGTGCAGAAATGACTGGAGAGTTTCCCACCACCTCTCAGGAACAGGAGTAGAAGAAAGCAGGGAGAAAATCTCTAGGTGCTATTATATATTTCAAACATCACTTGTTTGCATAATAACCAAACACTGAGACAGCAGGCATCAGGGTGCCATGAAGTACAACACAACCCCCACTTCCGTGCTTAAAGAGCTTTGTGAGAGATGTGCCTGTGGACTCCAGGAATGACACGATGTTAGCTGGCAGACACCTCAAAGATCCTCTGATGTCAACACATTGGGAAGGGGCAGGTGAGTGGAAGGGACTTTCCCTTCCACTCACAGTGAGTAACAGACCAAGGGACTAGCGCTTGGGTCCCCTGGATCTGGACCGTCCGTTCTCTAAACTTCATCACACTGACTTCCATGTATTTGGATAGCCAGATCAGTCTTAGGAAGCCAGAGGGTTGTCATGACAGCAAGAGGTAAGGCATCATGGAAAGTTTGGGAGCGGCAATTCAGGAATGTCACTAGCAGTTCATTGTTTTTTTTCACAACCAGGTGCTATTATATTTTTCAGACATCACAGTGGCTGGAAGCAATAGGGTAGAAACAGGTGCCATCGCTTACACCAGGTTCTTTGGGGACCTTGACATCAAGACTGACAGGTCAGATCTTTGGTCACAGGGAGAAGAGTGCCAGCTCACCCAGAAGGCAGAACAGCCAATGGCCATGCCCAGGAAAGGCAGCAGTGAGAGTTGTGAAGGAGAACCAGGGCTCTGTCCCAGTGTCCCAGCCCAGCTACCCAAGTAGAAGGTGGAGCGGCATCTTCTCTGGCTGAACCTTGGGCAGCGGCTGCTCTGCCATGTTGTCAGGCTTCTTCCCCCAGCTCCATGATGTGAAGACTGAGGTGGTCCCTCCAAGCCCCACTCAGCAAGGAGGACAGGGCTGGTGGATCCTCCAGGGTCAGATGGGGAAATAAAAGAGTCTCATTCTTGAGGGGAAAGCTGCACTTCTCCACGGCACGCCTGGTGGTGCCAGGGGTCACCACAAAGAGGCGGCAGAGCCACGGCCCACCGGCCACTTGGCAGACTGGTTGTCTGGTAAAGCTTTTCAGGGCTTGGCACAGGGCACGGTCCTCAGTCCCACCCATGTCCACCACCTCCACTGGTGCCCCCAGGCCTGGGAGGTGAAGGAGGTGCCGGGGAGGCATGTAGGTGTGGGTGAAGAGGAGTGTGTAGTGGGTAGGCACGCTTGGGAGCACAGGGGCGTGGACCACTTGCTCCAGGTACTCTAGGCCGGGCACCAGGCCCCCCTGATGTAGGCAGCCAAAGAAGAAGGCACCGAGGGCATTGAAGAGGACCACGGTACCCTTCCAAGGCACAGGTTGGGTCTGTGGACTACAAAGCAGGACTAGGGGGACCAGGAGGGGAATCAGGAACCGAGCCTCCTGGTGGCTAAAGGCAGACAGCAGGACCAGGGGCGTGAAGTAGAGGAGAAGGAGATACAACCTGGGGCTGGACAGCAGACTCCGGGCACGCTGCGCCCTCAGAAGGCTCCTCTGTGCACAGGCCGGAAGGCAGACTTGCAGCTGCTGCCACGCGGCTTGCAGGGCCTGGGCATGCAGCATCCCGAAGAGCAGGAAGCCGTTGACTGCCAGGTGAGTGAGCCGCACATGTGTGCCATGCCTTGCCAGGTTTTGGGGATTCAGGTTGTAGTGTAAGAAGTTGACAGGTGTAAGGACAAGGGTACTGGATGTAGTGGGGCTGGAGAAATACCAGCTGTCCGTGGCCACGAACACCGCTGCTGTGAGGACCGCCCCTGGCAGCAGCACCAGAGCCTCTCGGGTCAGGGACTTCAAGCCAGGGTTTGTGGCTCCACGAGTGCCCCAGAGGTAGAGCGGGACCACAGCAAAGGCCGGAAAGGTGGGCCGGTTGAAGAAGCCAGCAGCCATGATGGCTCCAAGAAGCCAGTTGTGCCACCACCGACCCGGCGCAGGCTCCTTGGGTGTGGGGCCCCACATAACATGGGAGGATACCAGCACCAGCAGCCACGCCAAGAGCAGTCCCTCGATGGTATTGGAGAAGGTCCTTGTGTAGAAGACCAGGGTGACGTAGGAACCAGACAGCAGGACCAGGGCGTTCCAGCGATCTGCCCCCCACAGTGGGGCCAGGTGGTACACCGCCCCATCCAGGGCAAAGGAGAGGGCAGTGAGGAGGAGTCGGGGCCCCACTAGCAGCACATAGCCACTCACCAGGCCAGGCCACAGGCCTAGCTCTTCCCAGAGCCTGAGCAGCCAGAAGGTAGAGCCAGAGATCAGCAGGGGGAAGACCACCGTGCGGCAGGAGCTGCTGGGGTAAAACTCCCAGGGCCTGGTGGCCTGAATGCCCAGGATGTCCTCTGCAGAGAGAGAGAGAGAGAGAGAGAGAGAGAGAGAGAGAGAGAGAGAGAGGCAGAGGTGAGCCAGTACCAAGCTCAGGATGTAGTGGGCAAAATTCGAGGATGGCACCCAACATTTTCTACCTTTTGGTGTGCCTGCCCAGCCTAAACCCTGGGACTGTGCACAGAATGAATCCCTCCCTCCCTCCCTTCCTCCCTTCCTGATAGGCTGCCTGTCACCCAGGCTGGAGTGCAGTGGCAAGATCATAGCTCTTGCTATGTTACTCAAGCTGATCTCGGACTCCTGGCTTCGAGCCATTCTCCCACCTCAGCCTCCTAGCATGCTGGGATTACAGGTTTGAGCCACTGCACCTGGCCCACAGGATGGATTGTACTCCTGTGATTAGGTTACGTTATACAGGGGCACTGACTGTAAAATAGGGAGACTATGGGGTGGGCCAGACCTAATCACACCAGCTCTTTAATAACAGAGTTTTGCCGGGCGCGGTGGCTCACGCCTGTAATCCCAGCACTTTGGGAGGCCGAGGCGGGTGGATCACAACGTCAAGAGATCGAGACCATCCTGGTCAACACGGTGAAACCCCGTCTCTACTAAAACTACAAAAAATCAGCTGGACATGGTGGTGCGTGCCTGTAATCCCAGCTACTCAGGAGGCTGAGGCAGGAGGATTGCCTGAACTCAGGAGGCGGAGGTTGTGGTGAGCCGAGATCGCGCCATTGCACTCCAGCCTGGGTAACATGAGTGAAACTCCGTCTCAAAAAAAAAAAAAAAAAAAACAGAGTTTTTACCATCTGGATGCAGAAGGGGCAGTCACATTCAAAGCATGAGAAGGATTTGACATGCCACTGCTGGCTTAAAGATGGAAGGGGCCATTGGCTAGGAATGTGGGTGGCCTCTGAAAGCTAAGAGCAAAGAAACCACACCGTAGTTCCACAGCTGATATCAATTAGACTCTGCTGGAATTAGAGAGCTTCCAGACAAGAACTCAGCCCAATCCATATGCTGATGTCCACCTTGTGAGCAGAGAGCCCATGCTGCCCTTCTGATTAACAGAACTGTGAACTCACAAATGGCTGCAGTTTTAAGCTGCTAGGTTTTTGATGATTCATCACGCAGCAGCAGAAACAAGAGTAGGGAAGCTCAGAGTGCAGAGGGCAGGAGAAACTTCCCTGGGAGAGGGAGCAGTGTGTCCTGGGAAGAGTGTGGGAAGTGTGCAGGTGGGGGGAGGCTTAACCTCTTCTCGGGGCTCCAAGATCTCAAAGGTGAGACTCAGAACCCCATCTCTGATAATGATGATCAGGCGGTGGGGGGAGAAAATAGGGGTGGGACGAGCCCTCGGGGTTATGTCAAAGGTGATTTATGTTTAGTTTTGTTTATGATACTTAAATTTTTTTTTCTTTTTTTTTTGAGCTGGAGTCTTGCTCTGTCGCCAGGCTGGAGTACAGTGGTGTGATCTCAGCTCACTGCAACCTCTGCCTCCTGGCGTCAAGCTGTTCTTCTGCTTCAGCCTCCCGAGTAGCTGGGACTACAGTCACATGCCACCATGCCTAGCTAATTTTTGTATTTTCAGTAAAGAAGGGGTTTCACCATATTGGCCAGGCTAGTCTTGAACTTCTGACCTTGTGATCCACCCGCCTCGGCCTCCCAAAGTGTTGGGATTACACTATGAGCCACCGTGCCGGGACCAAATATTTTTTCTTTTCTTTTCTTTTTTTTTTTTTTTTTTAACGGAGTCTCGCTCTGTTACCCAAGCTGGAGTACAGCGGCGAGATCTCGGCTCACTGCAGCCTCCACCTCGCTGGTTCAAGCAGTTCTCCTGTCTCAGCCTCCAGAGTACAGGGACTACAGGCGCCCGCCACCATACCCTGCCAATTTTTTTTTTACTTTTAGTAGAGACAGAGTTTCACCATGTTGGCCAGACTGGTCTCAAACTCCTGACCTCAGGCAATCTGCCCGCCTAAGCTTCCCAAAGTGCTAGGATTACAGGCGTGAGCCACCGCGCCCAGACTTTTTTATTTTTGAGACGGAGTCTCACTCTGTCTATTCTGGCTGGAGTGCAGTAGCACAGTCTTGGCTCACTGCAACCTCCACCTCCCAGGTTCAAGCGATCCTCCTGCCTCAGCCTCTCGAGTAGCTGAGACTACAGGCACGTGCCACCACGCCCAGCTAATTTTTTGTATTTTTAGTAGAGACAGGATTTCACTGTGTTAGCTAGGATGGTCTCGATCTCCTGACCTCAGGATCTGCCCACCTCGGCCTCCTAAGTGCTGGGATTACAGGCGCGAACCACCGCGCCCAGCCTAATTTTTTAATAAGAAGAATATATCCAAGTAGTACTTACATAATTTAAGAAATACTTGCTTCCTGGTCTGTAACCCTGTGCCCAATGTTCCAGAGCTCTGAGGGGTGGGTGTGAGGGAGCAGCTCCACTCCAAGCCTCATTGTTCACAGCATCTCTTGCTTGATCACCCTGCTGGTTGTCTAGAGCTGATTATACAGGCTGGGGATCATTTGGGCTCTTTGATTCTGCTACTTATTTCTCCAGCCTTTCGGCTGTTTTATCTCTCTATGTTAGATAGTGAAAGGGAAGCAAGATCCAGGATCAAATCAATCTGGCTGCTTTTCTGGTTAAAAAAAAATTTTTTTTGTGGGAAAGAAGATGAACCTTTTAACTTAAAAAACAAATTCACATGTTGAGCCCTACGGCAAAGAAAGCTGGTACTTCCCCAATATCTACATCTATTCCCTCCTCCTTCCTTAAACTTTTTTTTTTTTTGAGATAGAGTCTCACTCTGTTGCTTAGGCTGGAGTGCAGTGGCACAATCTCGGCTCATCGCAATCTCTGCCTCCAGGGTTCAAGAGATTCTCCTGCCTCAGCCTCCCAAGCAGCTGGGATTACAGCTGCCTGCCGCCATGCCCAGGCAATTTTTTGTATTTTTAGTAAATATGGGGTTTCATCATGTCGGCCAAGCTGGTCTCAAACTCCTGACCTCAGGTGATCCACCCACCTTGGCCTCCCAAAGACCTGGGATTACAGGTGTGAGCCACCGCATCTGGCTCCTTAGACTCTTTAGCTGGGCATTTGGTCAGATATAAAGACTATATTTTTTAGCTTCCTTTGCAGCCAAGTGTGGTCTCCTGATACATTATGTTCAGTGTGATGGAAATGGGTGAAAAGCATGCAACCTTCAAAATATGACCTTAAAGAGAGAAGAAATGCCTTTCTCCTTTGTTGGCTGGAAAGACTGGTTGAAGACTTACTTGATGGCTGGAGCTCAAGCAGTCGTCTTGAGCCATGAGGATAAAGCCACATGTTCATAACATCTGAAAGGCCTCAAGGCCTTTGGGCAGGATGGCATGGGCAAGGCAAATATCCTCATGATGTGTCCTATACCACCTAACAGATAAGTGAGTGTCCCAGGTCTGGGTTCCCTCACTTGAATCTACAGAAGAGAGGTTTCATTATCTCAGATCACAACCTGTGTAAGCTCAAGCCAAATACTGGGGAAGTCCAACTCTAAAAGTGTTCCACTGGGAAGTCCAACACAGCTTTCGTTCTAAATGACCTGTAGTGTTGGTCCAAGCAGGGATACATCCAAGAGACTGGTGGTTTATTAGCATTACAGAGGAAGGTCAGTGTCACCATTCAGGAAGGAGACATGAAGTCCCCACTTCCAAGTTCTTACCCCAGAGAGGCTGCTTCTCTGCTTGTGGATTTACTACTCATCTGCACGGACATGCTACTCCCTCCCCACAAAATCTCCCATCAGCTTCCCAACCAGACTCTGCTGCAACTTGTCTCTGCCACACATGCGGAGTATTTTACCTGCCATGACCTCAGGTGACTGGAAGAACTCATCTGGGTGCACATAGCCTGTCTGTGGAAGGAGACACCACAGCACTCGGAGCAGGCTGAGGCCACCCCAAAGCACCCTGACTGCCATCTTCAGATCCGACTACTGCGCCCAAAACCTGGAAAATGTCCCAGCTGCTACAGATGCTACGTTGGATCCACAGATCTGCGTCTGTTGAGGATAACACTTGTTGGTTATCGTGATGTAAATTATAATACATTCAACTGTCTGAACAAACTCAAAATGGATCTGCATTTAATAAAAATGACAATAATAATAATAGCTACTTTGTACTAAGTGCCCACTAACTGCCGGGCACTTGACATGCATATTTCATTTAACCCTTTCCACAGTCTGGAGCAGTGGGTCTTAGTATCCCTATTTTACAGATGTCGGGAAACGGAGGCCTCTGTTGAGTAACTTGGTTACTTGCTGCTCATATTTGCTAAGGAGTCTGGTGGTTAATTTTATGTGTCAACTTGACTGGGCTAAGAGATACCCAGATAGCTGGTAAAACATTATGTCTGGCAATGTCTATAAGGATATTTCAGGAGGAGATTAATCTTTGAATTGATAGACTAAGATCATCATCTGCACCAATGCGGGTAGGCATGATCAATCCTTGGAGGGTCTGAATAAAACAAAGAAGTGGAGGAAGGGTGAATTTGCACGCTCTTCACCTGGGACAGCCATCTTCTCCTGTCCTCAGACATTACTGCTCCTGGTTCTTGGACCTTCAGACTCCAGATCTCACACCAGTGCCCCCCAACCCACCTCCCTGAATCAGGTTCTCCATCCTTAAATAGGACTGGGAGTTATACTGCAGGCTCCTCTGTTTCTAAGACTTCTGACTCAGATGGAATTAAACCACAAGCTTTCCTGATTCTCCAGCTTGCAGGTGTCAGATTGCAGGACTTCATCAGCCCCCATGATGGCATGAGCCAATTTTCATAGTAAATGAGAAAGCCAATTCCTGATTGTTTCTGTGTCTCTGGAAAGCCCTGGCTTGTACAGGGTCTAATACGACATTTGCTCAGTGTGACATTTGCAAGTAGGATTAGGGTACCCAGCAAATCTGGGTCTTGCAGCCCCATCCTGATCACCAGCTCCTATCCACAGGCCAGCACGGCAGGCTGTTTCTTGCATTTCTGAAAACTTGGGAAACTCAATGGATTCCACCCATTTCACTGCAAAAATTACACTCAGCCCCATAGTTTCCATTTACTCCCTCCAACTTTCACATACCCTGGAACCTGCCTTTTGGAAGGTGATGGAAACATTTGTAACTCCATATGATGAGAATTCTAACTCCCTCAACTCAAATATAGTATTAACTGAATCCCACAAGTTTTGCTATGTAACTCAAAGAGCAGTGACAATCTGAGCCCATTGCATGCTGGATCTGTAAGTCGGGAGCATCGCTGCTGAACAGGAAAGCAAATTTGACAACCTGCTTGTCACTTCTCCAGAAATAGTGATGTTCCCCTGACTTCTTGATATTTTAAACTCTGACCTTAAATAGTTCTTTCTTTCAGGTTTACACCTGAGAGCTCACACTGTCAGGTGGCTCACACCTGTAATCCCAGAACTTTGGGAGGCTGAGGCAAAAGGATCACTTGAAATCAGGAATTCAGACCAGCCTGGGCAGCAAAGTGAGACCCCCATTTCTACCAAAAAAAATAGTTGGACACAGTGGTGTGCACTCGTAGTCCCAGCTATTCAGGAGGCTGAGACAAGAAGATCACTTGAACCCAGGAATTCGAGGCTGTGGTGAGCTATGATCACACTACTGCACTTCAGCCTGAGTGACAGAGCAAGACACTGTCAAAAAAAAAAAAAAAAAAAAAAAAAAAAACGCCAGGTGCAGTGGCTCACACCTGGAATCCCAGCACTTTGGGAGGCCAAGGCAGGCAGATTGCTTACAGTCAGGAGTTTGAGACCAGCCTGGTCAACATGGCAAAAACCCCTCTCTACCAAAAAAATACAAAAATTAGCCAGGTGTGATGGTGGACACCTATAATCCCAGCTACTCGGGTGGCTGAGACACGAGAATCGCTTGAACCCAGGAGGTGGAGGTTGCACTGAGCTGAGATCACACCACTGAACTCCAGCCTGGGGGACAGAGCAAGACTCTGTCTCAATCAATCAATCAATATTAAAAAAAAAAAAAAAAGTTTTTAACTTTAATTTACCCTACTCTGCTATCAAACATTAGAACTTTAATCTTCTAACTGCGTGTTTATACTGTAGCTTATATTCTTAATTCATGTTTATTCCTAATATCGGTTACTTGTACCTTCTTTTTTCTTTCTTTATAATCCTCACCAGAATTTTGTTGATTTTGTGAATCTTTTCAAAACATCAACTTTTGGCCTTGCTGTTTTTAATTTCTTTGCTCATCTTTATTTTTTTTTTCCTTTTACTTTTTTTGGGGATTATTTTATTGTTTTATTTCAAATCTTTTGATATGAACACAGCTCATTAATTTTGAACCTTATTTTCTATGAGAAGTATTTAAGGCTACACATTTTTCTCTAAATATAGTATTAACTGCATGCCACAAGTGTTGCTATGTAATAATTTCATCAACTTTTGGTTCTAAATATTTCTAATTGCCATTGTTAATTTCTTCTTCCACCAATGTCTTATGGTTGAAGGATTTAATTTTTTTTTTTTTTTTTTTTTTTTTTTTGAGATGGAGTCTCGCTCTGTTGCTGGCTGGAGTGCAGTGGCACAATCTTGGCTCACTGCAGTCTCTGCCTCCCGGGTTCAACCAATTCTCCTTCATCAGCCTCCCAAGTAGCTGGGATTACAGGCATGCACCACCACACCCAGCTACTTTTTGTATTTTTAGTAGAGATGGGGTTTCACCAGGTTGGCAGGAAGATCTCGATCTCCTGACCTTGTAATTCGCCCACCTTGGCCTCCCAAAGTGCTGGGATTACAGGCGTGAGCCACCGCACCAAGCCGAAGGATTTAATTTATTTTTTTTTTTTTTTTTTTTTTTTTTTTTTGAGACAGCATCTAGCTCTGTAGCCCAGGCTAGAGGGAGTGCAGTGGGACGACCTCGGCTCACTGCAACCTCCGCCTCCTGGGTCCTGGTTCAAATAATTCTCCTGCCTCAGCCTCCCGCATAGCTGGGATTACAGGCATGTGTCACTATGCCCAGCTAATTTTTGTATTTTTAATAGAGACGGGGTTTCACCATGTTGGCCAGGCTGTTCTTGAACTCCTGACCTCGTGATCCACCTGCCTCGACCTCTCAAAGTGCCGGGATTAAAGGCATGAGCCACCGTGCCCGGCCAGGATTTAATTTTTAATGGTCATTTTTGTAGATATTCCATGGATGCTTGAAAACACTATATATTCTATACTTACTAAATGAGGAGTTCTATATATTGACATTAGATCAAACTTATTAGTTGTGTTGTTGAAATCTTTTTTTTTTTTTTGAGACAGGGTCTCACTGTGTTGTTTATGCTGGAATGCAGTGGCATGATCATGGCTCACTGCAGCCTTGATCTCCTGGGCTCAAGCAATCCTCTGACCTCAGCCTCCTGAGTAACTAGGAAGACAGGCATACACCACCAAGCTTGGTTAATTTTTAAATTTTTTGTAGAGACAAGATCTTGCTATGTTGCCCAGGCTGGTCTTGACCTCCTGGGTTTCAAGCAGTCCTCCCACATTGGCTTCCCAAAGTGCTGGAATTACAAGCATGAACCACCATGCCTGGCCCAAATCTTTTATATTCTTAATTTATTGATTTTTTACTGCTTATTTTATCAGTCACAGAAATGTGTGTTGAACTAGCTCATGAAATAGTTGACTTGTGTAATTTTCCTTATGATTCTGCCAATTTTAGTTTATTTTTGAAGCTATATTATTATATTTGTAGAAGTTTATAACTGTTATACCTAATTGGAAAATTGAATATCTTATCATTATATAGTTACCTTTTAATCTCTAGTACTATTTTGTCCTAAAATATGTTTTGTCTGATATTAATGTAGGTATACACACTTTTCAGAAATTTAGTATTTACCTGGTACATACTTTTCCACCCTTTTCTTTTCTTTTTTTCTTTTTGAGATGGAGTCTCACTGTCTTGCCCAGACTGGAGTGCAGTGGCGTGATCTCAGCTCACTGCAACCTCTGCCTCCTGGGTTCAAGCAATTCTCCTGCCTCAGCCTCCCAAGTAGCTTGGACTATAGGCGCAAACCACCATGACCGGCTAATTCTGATATTTTTTGTAGAAATGAGGTTTTGCCATGTTGGCCATGCTGGTCTTGAACTCCTGACCTCAGGTAATCTGCCCTGTTGCTGGCTGGAGTGCAATGGCACAATCTCAGCCTCCCAAAATGTTGGGATTACAGGTATGAGCCACTGTGCCCAGCCAATTTACTGTTATTATTGATATATTTATTTCTACCATCCTATTTTGTTTTCTTTTCTTGTTTTTTCAATGATTTTTTTGGTCCTTTCTTGCCTTCTTTTGGACTGATATTTTTTCTCTTTTCTCTCTACCAGTTTGGAAGTTATATATACTCAGTTTCCAATATGCTATAAAATACAATATATTATTTAATATTTTAATATTTAGTATACTATGTTATGTGTCTTCACTATTAAATTCTGGGTGCACATTTCTTTTTACTTATTATAGTTGAAAATTTTTTGGCTTCTTGAACCTGTGGATTAGGACCCTTTGTCATTTATAGAAAGTAATCCTCCATTAGACTGTATGCTGCTGATAAAGACATACCCAAGACTGGATAATTTATAAAGGAAAAGAGGTTTAATGGACTCACAGTTCCATGTGGCTGGGGAGGCATCACAATCACGGTGGAAGGCAAAGGCACATCTTACATGGCAGCAGGCAAAAAGCAAATGAGAAGGAAGCAAAAGGGGTTTCTCCTTACAAAACCATCAGATCTCGTGAGACTTACTACCACGAGAACAGTATGGGGGAAACCACCCCCATGACTCAATTATCTCCCACAAGGTCCTTCCCACAACATGTGGGAATTATGGGAGCTACAGTTCAAGATGAGATTTGAGTGAAGACACAGCCAAAACATATCATAGACCTTCTCAGTCTACCTTCCACGTCTCTTTAAGTTTTATTTCATATTTTCCAGATCTTTATCTCTCTTGGCTATATGTCAGATAAGCTCTGTTCTGTCTTTCATGTCTCTAGTCATCCTTTCAGCTGTATCTAGATGTTAAACCTGTGTATTGAGTTTTAAATTTCAGTTGTTATATTTTTCATTTCTATAAACTGTTTGATTTTTTTCATATCTGCTTGATCTTTTTTCCCTCACAATAGTGATTTTATTAAATTAGCTGCTTTATAAAACACTGCAGATGTCATAATTGTTAACAATTTACCAAACTGTAGTTAACTGGTACAGTTTGCTAAGCATGTTTTATAAAGGAAAGGAAATGCCAAAACCCTGGTAAAGTTGTTCCATTGCAGCCTAAGAGAACGAAGATTTGTTTCTCAGACATTTAAATCAGGCAAATAAAAACAGGTAAAGAGTTTCCCTCTCCCATCTGAAGCACTTCATCAGTAGAAATAGCCTGATAAATAATTAGACAGTCTTTGCACTCAAGAGATTCCACAACATGTAATGCAATAATGGAGAGGTTTACCTTTTTTAGCTTCAAAGTTGGAGGGTTTTGGTCATTTAAATTTTATATCAAACTAATGCTTTTCAGCCGCAGTATCTTCACTCAGAGATAAGCAGTCTTCTTCACAATGTATTTTTAATATCCTTATGTTCAATTTTAAGACAAAGCAATTTTACTACTAGGTGCACACCACATGCCCTTGCTGCAAACTGCCTTTCTTGACAAGTTATGAAGTAGTTCAAGGAGGTATGGTTAAGGCTGTATTACTGAATGGTGCTGGTAAATACTACACATTTTTTTTTCTGTCATGTTGCAACATTTTTCCAATTTAGTGACTGCTGCTATGAAATCAGATAGCAACAATGACAACATTATGAGGTTTGTTTTGAACTATGATTTAGTAGCAACTGAGGTTCCCAATTTTAACCCCTTGGCAGCAAGATCCAAGTTCCCTTATTTGCACATTAGCACCAAAGTGTCAAGGGGTTAAATAATAAGCACAAAAGATACTGCACTTCTGATTGTAGCATTTGGCAGAACTGAAAAGAAAGGATGTTGTGCTACATGTTCAAGGGATTGTGGGCAACATAAAGATGACACCAGGAGAAGATAAAAATGTCACATGAAGTCTTCATAGTCTTGTACATATCCTCCATTGTAACCACCATAATCTGCCAGATCATCTTTCATGGTGGCTTTTAACCCCCCTCCAGAAACCACACCTTTCTTCTTATTGGCTTTGCTTTGCTTGCTTCTGTTTTTCACTGCAAAGCACAGTCAGTGAATTGGTAATCTTTTTCAAATCATCAGTTTCCAATGAAATACACACATCTCGAACTAAGACTTCCAAAAAACTGGCATAATATAGTGACTTTTCATATTGTGTAATTTTATCTCTTAGTAATGTTCCAAACTCTGTAAAATCATCTCTTGAAGATGGGTTCATAGCATCTACTCCATAAACTATTATTAACACCTTTGCTAATTCGAGGTCGGACTCTTCCTGTAATTTCTTTAGCCGCAGTTTATCTGCTAATTGTTCTTCTTGTGTTGGCACTTCAGGTTCTTGTAACTTCTTTTTAATTTCTTCTTGCCTTTTCTTCTGTTGCTGTTCTTTCTCTTTTATCTTTTATCTTCTCTGCTATTTTTTTCTTTTCCGAAATTTTTACCTTTTGTTTTCCTTCCTTCTTTTTTTTTTTTTTTTTTTAATCATCATCGTCATCCCAGTTAGCTTTGACGTTCTCATCCTCGTCCCCGCCTTCCCAGAGGTCCCCGCCGGCAGTTCCGCCGCCCCCACGGAGAACGCATCCTCAACCCAGGAGTCGGAGTGCCAGCCGCTGCCGCCGCCGCCACCTCGAGCCCGGTGTGAGCGTGTGTCACGGGGAGAGCTAGCGAGTCATATCTGCTTGCTCTTTTGTGATATTTTCAAGACTCTTTTATTTATTAAATGATATCAAAATACTTATTGGATATACTAGGTTTTATAACTCCAGCATCTAAAATCTGGGTCTGAATCTGCTGTCTTGTTTCTGCTGGAACTCACTCATAGTGCCCTGTTTATGTGTGTGTGTATATATATGTATATATATATATATACACATATATATACACACACACACACATATATTCACATCTTTTGCTCCAGGTTTTGTGTGTGTGTGTTTTGTTTATCTTTTAGGAATGGGGATAGTTCCTGGTCAGGTAAATTCGTGAGGGCAGGCTCCGTTACAAATTCTGAAGGGAGACACCTCACCCCCAGCTCAATTTGATAAGCATCAGGATCCAAAAAGGGCAGTTTTCCTTTCAGTCCTGTAGGGATGGAAGAATTTATTTCTTAGGCCACCTTTATACTGGAACGTGGCCCTCCAGCATCACAGTTTTGGGGGAATCTCCTGTTAGTTAGACTTCCCTCTTGTTGGGTAGTAGGCTTTATCTTCTGTCTTGCTAGTCCTGAGAAGCCACCAAGTCCTGAAATCCTAATTTGCATAACCCAACTTTGAGGGTATCTACAAAAAAAACTTTTTGTTTCCTGGCCTTTACAGTACAATAAGACACCCTAGACGGAGATAGAAATAGTGAAAGGGGTCCCTGCTGTTAAATGGCACGCAGTGTAGGGACCTGATGTGGCCAGTGGTTTGGATAATGAGGAAGCCAAGGAGGCTCTCAAATTCACACAGTTTTGTGTGTGTCCTCAAGTCCAAATCTGGCTCTGGCACCTTGCATACCTCTCTGTCTCTGTCTTCATGCCTAAGTATGACTTATGTTTTATTCAGCTTAAATACTATTTTATTCAGCATTTTAGTTATTTTCAACACTTTAGTAATTTTATAATTCAAGGACAACTTTCCACTTGTGTCCTGTTTAACAACCTTTATTATTTTTTTTACTATTCATAAACATAATACAAGATCGTTGTAGAAAGAGTAAAAAGTGCAATAAGTCAAAAGGGGAAAATGGAAATTACATGCAGTTCCTGACACTCAAAAAACACTGTTAACATTTTGATATATGATTTTTCTTGGAGAATATAGGATTATATTTCTGCTTATTCATACATATCTACAGTTTGGCATAATGTTGGCATAAGAAATAGTCATGTTGAGAGATAAGACAGGGATTGAGAACAGCTAAGTTAGTTTAAGCTGTGTCAAGTTAATTTCAAGGAAGTCATATATTTAAGGGACAGCCTTAGTCAGCAGATCCTTCTGGTCATGATTTAAGGGAAGAGGGCAGGAAACATGAGGGGACCGTGTTGCAGTCACATCAGTGCTTTTTAAGGATGTTTCTCAAGACTACTATGGGGGAACTTGTATGTCTCCACAACTGTTGAAGGCATCTGTTGAGGGTGAGTGGGGATAGAGGATGCTATGCTGAGGTCTCTGAGCTGAGCTCCAGAAGAGCTGATGGCAGGCTGTTCCTCAGCATATGGGAGGGTGGGAAAGTTGGCATCATGACTTCAGCTATGGAGCAAGCCAGTCTCACGGGCATGTGGCCTTCAATAGTATGGGTCTGCTGGCCAAGTGTGGTGGCTCACAGCACTTTGGGAGTCCAAGGTGGGTGGATCACGAGGTTAGGAGTTCAACACCACCCTGGCCAAGATGGTGAAACCCATCTCTACTAAAAATAGAAAAAAATTAGATGGGCGTGGTGGCACATGCCTGTAGTCCCAGCTACTTGGGAGGCTGAGGCAAAAAATCGCTTGAACCTGGGAGGCAGAGGTGGCAGTGAGCTGAGATCTCACCACTGCACTCCAGCCTGGGCGATAGAGCGAGACTCCGTCTCAAAAAAAAATAATAATAATTTTAAAAGTATGAGTCTGTTGTCTTGTATCTCACCCTCTCCCACTCTTATCCTGCTCTCCAGTTACTACACACCCTGCCCATGCCTGTGCTATTGGCTGGGGCTGCTCCATCTCAATAGTGTAGCTTTGCAACACTGAAATTGAGTTTTGTCTCTGTAAGGGATGTCTGACAATTCAGTGAGTATTTTCAATGTATCTATTATATATTTGTAAATGGAAGGTTATCATACAACGTTCGCTTTAAAATATGCTTATATCACTTAGCAAAATATGACCATCTTTCCATATACCATGAACATCCCCTTCCACCATCTGCAAGTTCTCCTTTCATCAAGCATCTACTCCCTCCCTCTGTTCTCTTTGATTGACACCTTCCTTTCCATAGATAAACACATTTGATTCTCCACCATTTTTAGAAAAACAATCAACCAAAATTATCTTGAAACTGTGTGTCCCCTCTTTCCACTACTACCTCTCTCTCCTCCTTCCTTCACAGGAATCCTCAAATCTTCTGCACTCCTCCCTTTTTAATTTCAATTTTTTTTAGAGAGGGGGATCTTGCCTCCTCAGCTTCCCCACTGTCAAAACCGTTGGCCACTTCAGGCCCCTCCACTGCATGCCATTTGACAGCAGGGATCATTTCTACTCTTCCTGTCTCCTTCTAGGGTGTCTTACTGTACTGTGAAGGGTAGGAAATGAAAAGTTACATTTTGTAGATACTCTTGAAGTTGGGTTACGCAAATTAGCTTTTCAGAATTTAGAAAGCAGATGTGAGACAGGCCATATTTTTTGCAGTTTTCTTTGTTTTCTCTTGGCAAACAAGATTGTTGAAAACACGGAGTTTTCCTGCATTGGCTCTCCACTATCCAGTCCCTGCTTTGTGGGAATGGAGAACACAACTGCAGTTATGGTGGCCACAGTGCTGTGTCACAAAACCCAGCTAAGTTCTACAGGTGGCTTTATACTAGCCTGACTGTCACAGAAGTGGCAGCCCCTCTATGGAGTTACTTCTGGTGTTCAGAGAGTCTTTCCCGGAGGTCCAAACAGAGATCATTTTTCCATGTACTGAATGATTTTTACTACCTATTTCCCTGTATCAAATTCCTTTTCTGCTGGCTTCTATTTCTTGTACTGAACCTTCACCATTTAGTATCAGAAGTGCCTGTAGCCAATAGATCCCTAAGGATGACAATATTCATTTGCTAAGATAAAATAACTACCTGTCTATCCTTTATGTCCTGAAAGAAAATAATCTTTCAAGAACAAGGGCAAAGCAAAGATCTTTTTAAGAAAACCAAAACTGAAAAGTCTTCACAAGCAGATCTTCAGAAAATTATGAAGAATATATATCAGGCAGAAGGCAAAATGATTCCAGATAGATCTGAGACGGAAGTAGGACTAAAGAATAAAAAGTTGATCATTAAGTGAGAGACATCTGGAAGGTAGAAGTCAAATAAGTATCTTTCTGCTGCTTTGACTGTTTTCTTCTAGCAAATAAGGTGTAGGAGATGGTTACGGTTTCTGAAGTAGTACTCCATGTTCATTCACCAGCTTCATTGGGTGCTGCTGATAGGTGGCTTGTGGTGGTTTGGCAATGGCTTTCTAACCCGGAGTCACAAATAAAGCACTGTGTTCTTGAGTGTGATAGTTCCAGTGGTGGTCTCCTATGTCCCCACCTTCCTGATAGGGGACAGAAGTAGTAGCTTCATTGGGCAGTTTTGCAGTGTTCTAGCAATCATTTCTGGGGATTCGGCTTAGAGCTTGGCCACCCAGTACTTACAAAGGTTTTATAAGCAGCTAATTCCCTATATTAAACTCCCTTTTACATAAAACATTTAGTTGTTTGCAAACAACATCAACAACAAAAACAATGCAAGCTGGCTTCAACAATTCATCATATTGCCAGCCCTGGTGATGCACCCCTGTCATCCCAGCTACTTGGGAGATGGAGGCAGAAGGATTGCTTGACCCCAGGAGTTCAAGGTCAGCCTGACAACATAGCAAGACCCTCATCTCTTAAAAAAAAAAAAAAAAAAAAAAAAAGCAGGAAACAATTCATCATGTCACATAAAAAAACCCTTGGTACTGCCAGGGTCCCGTGCTGCTTCTCAGGTCAGCCTTGATGCTGCCTTTCTCTTTGTGTGGACATAATCCTCAGTTCCAGCCATCCCATCCAGACATGACAACCCTGTATTTTTGAGGCTCTTTTTAAAGCAGGTTTATTGAAATATAATTAATATACCGTACAATTCGTTTAAAGTATACAATTCAATCGTTTTTGGTATATTCCTAGACAGGTGCAACCGTCACCACAGTCAGTTTTAGAAATTTTCATCACTCATGAAGAACCCCATATCCTTGAGTTATCACCTCCCATCCTCCTCTACCACCCAGGACTCTGGGAATCACTAATCTATTTTTTTGTCTCTATAGAGTTCCCTGTTCTGGGCTTCCATATGAATAAAATGTCTGTGGGCTTTTGTGGCTGGCTTCTTTCACTTAACAGAATGGTTTCATGGTTCATCTGTGTTGTAGCAGGTATCAGTACCTCCTTACTTTTTATGGCCACATGATATCCCATTGTATGGATGTACCATATTTTGTGTGTCCATTCATCTGTTGATGAACCTCTGAGTTGTTTCCATGTTTTGGCCATTGTAAACAGTGCTACTATAAGCTTTTGTGTACAAGTTTATGTGTGGACATATGTCTTCATTTCTCTTGGCATATGCCTCGGATTGGAGTCCTTGCATCCTACGGTAACTCTATGTTTAGTCATTTGAGGAAACTTCCAGGTTGTTTTCCAAAGTGACTGTATCATTTTACATTCCCACCAGAAATGCATGATAGTTCTGACCAACACTTGTTATCTGACCTTTGGATTCCAGGCATCTCAGTGGGTGTAAAGTGGTATCTCATTGTAGTTTTGATTTGCACCTGCATCTCTCTCTTTCTCTCTCTTTCTTTCTTTCTTTTTTTTTTTGAGATAGAGTCTTGCTCTGTCACCCAGGCTGGAGTACAGTGTCACAATCTCGGCTCACTGCAGGCTCTGCCTCCCAGGTTCCAGTGGTTTTCCTGCCTCAGCTTCCCGGGTGGCTGGGATTACAGGCACATGCCACCATGCCCAGCTAATTTTTGTATTTTTAGTAGAGACGGAGTTTCACCATGCTGGCCAAGCTGCTCTCGAACTCCTGACCTTAGGCGATCTGTCCACCTCAGCTTCCCAAAGTGCTGGGATTACAGGTGTGAGCCACCGAGCCTGACCTGCACCTGCATTTCTTTTTAAAATCAAGGAAATCTTTTCCAGAAGTTCCCCAGAAGACTTTTATCAAGTGCTGTTGAACAGAACTGCATCAAATACACCTTCCCAAACCAGTCATTGGCAAGGGAAATGAGATTACCAATGAAGACTCACCTCTGGTGTTGGAACTGGGACTGTGGGTGCTTACCCTAACAACAGGTTCTGTTAGGAAGGAGAAAGGAGGCAGAGGATCAGCTGTGTGGTTGCTACATGTGACTTCCACAGGCTCTCATCCCCTGGCCATTTGTTCTTAGGCCCCTCTTCCTCCGCCCACCCCTTAAATGTCAATACTCCTGGTCTTCAATATCCTCCAAACACACTCTTTCTGGATCATCTCATTTATTCTTATGGTTTCAGTTTCTACTTTATGACTTCTGAAATTGCTTCTTTTCTGAGCTTCAGATTTACTGATATTAATAAGAAACAATATAACAATAATAATAGTACTGACATTTATTAGGTGCATATTACCTTCCAGGCTCTGTACCTCATCTTATTTAATTATCACAACTTTATAACCCTATCCCCCCACCACCCACTTTTTTTTTAAGACAGTGTCTCACTCTGTCACCCAGGCTAGAGTGCAGTGGTGTGATCTCAGCTCACTGCAACCTCTGCTTCCCAGGCTTTAGCAATTCTCCCACCTCAGGCTCTGCAAACCTATTCTTATTCCTGTCTTACAGACAAATAAACAGGTTTTTTGCCCAAGTTAGCAGAACTAATAAGTTGGTGAAACTAGAAGTTGGACCCAGTCTGTCTGACCCCTATGCCCTGCTCCACTGCCTGTTAGGCTTCTGAACCTAATTCAGACACATGGCAGCCAAACAGAACTCATCATCTTCCCTGGAAACAGCTCTGTCCCCATGTTCCCTGCAGCAATGAGGGAACTACCATGTATTTGTGTGCTAAACTTCTGGTACCAATTTACTGTATTAATCTGTTCTCACACTGCTATAAAGAACTACCCAAGACTGGGTAATTTCTAAATAAAAAAGGTTTAATTGACTCACAGTTCTACATTGCTGGGGAGGCTTCAGGAAACTTATAGCAGAAGGAGAAGTAGGCACCTTCTTCACAAGGTGGCAGGAGAGAGTGTGGGTGGAGGAAAAGATGGATGCTCATGAAACCATCAGATCTCATGAGAACTCCCTCACTGTCATGATAACAGCTTGGGGGAAACTGCCCTATGATCCGATCACCTCCCACCAGGTGTCTCCCTCAACACCTGGGGATTACAATTCAAGATGAGATTTGGGCAGGGACACAAAGCAAAACCGTATCATATAATTTACCCAATTTAGTCCAGAATCCCCTGGTGAAATGCAGGTGCTATCTCCCTTTTCCTTTGTCCCTTCACTATGTAATGCCAAGTTTGCTTGCTAATTATTCCTTGAACCCAGCTCTTGTTCATTCTCCACTATCATTATCTGCGTCCAGGTATGCTGTGACTGGTGTGCATGTGCCTGGGATTTCTCAGCCTCAGGGCTGGCTGTGCAGAATCTTCGCATGGCTAGAGACCCTGGGTTGGTTGTTTCCACCTGCAAACAGCCCCCCTCCTTTGTCAACCAGTGTGTCATACAACAGGAATCTTTTTCTGTGTATACATAATGAGAAACATGTTAAGAAGCATGACCTGGAGTAGACTGCACCCACCACCCACCTCTCCACTTTCCCTCTCTCACTGCATCCTTCCTCCTGACTGTGGCAGACAGAGGTTGAATCGCTCCCTTGCGATAAACCTCTGGATCGGGGGCCATCCCCTCACCACCATCAGGACCAGGTCCACATTACTTATTGTGGTTTATTGCTGGCAACAGGCCTTAAAGCAACTGGCCACAAACAAAATGTCTATAGCACTGTAACATACTTATGATGGCAGTGATGCACATTGCTGGAGGTTGTTGGTTTACTGGAGCGAGGGAAAGAAATACCTGACCCTTCCTGGGTGGAAGACCAGTTAAAGGCATTCCAGAACTGGTGCCCTGAAAATGTGTTCCAGTTGCAGTAGACATATGCATCAGAGCCTGTTTATCGCCACTAGGAAAGAATGCTTTGTTCCTGTGAAGAATGATTTTAGTTAATCTATAAACTGCAGTAATGATGATTATCACTTGCTTGCTGTCAATAAATATGTGGGTCAAACTCTGTTCAAGGCTCTCAGCTGGGAAGGCTGAAGCCCCCGATGCCCCACCTTTTGCTCTTTGTGTCTGTTTCTTAATTCCTTCAGTGCCGCCTGGGTTGGGGTGTCTGTGACCGAACTGGTCTTGGCAGCTGACAAGGCCCTCCATGGCTTCCAGTGTCCCCTCCTGCCTCCACTCATGTCTTCATGAGTAGAATTCTGTGCTCCAGAAACATCATGCCTTTCTGCAGTCCTCTCCTCTATACTGTGCTGTTTCTCACCCCAGCTTCTTGGCTAATGTGGTTTCACTTGCCCAATATGCTAATAACATGGAGGTTAAGACCAGCGGTGGCATCAAGTAAACTGGGTTCAAGTCCTTGCTCTGTCACTTGTTCATGGTGAAAGAGCACTTAATCTCTCTGAACCCCAACGTATACCCCAGTTATAAAAAGAGCACCCATCTCAGGGCTGTTGTGAAGATGAAATGAAGAAAACAGGCAGACATAGTGGTTGATTTTGTTATCCATTTTGCTTAACTGCCATGACCCCCAAGAAGGCTTCCCTAACCCTCCTTCTGAAGGACCCTGTGCAAAACTCTACAGGCACCATGCATTGACAGTTGTCTGACTGTTTCTCTGCCTCGTTTGGCTGAGGTCTCCCAGGCCTGGAATCCTTTTGAGAGTCATCTCAGGGCTTGAGTCCAGCTTGGGAAGGCCCACTGCGGCCCATCGGTCAAGGACGGAGCAGGAGGTCCTTGGGAGAAGGTGGCAACATAGTGGGTCATCGACTATAACAAATGTAGGAGCTCTGTGGAACAACACCCGCCCGCCGCCGGCTTCCCAGTCTGAGACCCCAATGAAGGAGCTGTCCAAGTGGCCGCCTCTCATCTTTCATCCCAGGGGGTGGAGCCAAAGCCAAGCATGGCGACTCACCTTAACCTAATCAGGATGCAGCCTGCTCATTCATTCATTTATTCAGAGAGATCTGTCAGGGTGCCAGTCAGGTGCTGGTCCAAATCTTGCATCTCCAGCAGCCTCCTGGTGGTCGGTCCCCAGGAGGGCTCGCGAGCGGCTTTAGAGTGAAGGGACAGCGCTGAGTCGCGGAGATTGGGCAGGGGAGCCAGCGTTGACAACCACATCGACAGGAGCATCCCGCGCTCGTGTGTGGGAGAATGTGTAAGGCAAGCAGGAGGGAAGAGACCATCTCGGAGACAAGGGAACAGCCAAGCAGAAACCACTGTGCTGGGCGCGTGGGGGAGGCGGGGAAAGGTAGCACATGTGTAGGGCGGGAGGAGCGGAGGGAAGGGAGTAGGAAAGACTGCTCTGGCCAGCGGCGGGTGATGGGGACACCGGTCAAGCTCGCTGAATCCGAGTGCCTGGGCAGGCGTTTAGTGCTCCATGTTTCTCCGGCGCCCAGCGTGTGCGCAGAACCGTGTCGGCTCCGGGGACGGAGTGAACCAGCACCGTCCGGAATGGCAAAACCATCGCTTGTGGCTCATTCCAAGAAAGGTCCCTACCTTCATATGTAAGCATCCTTACCAAGCTGTTGGGGCGCGGCTTACAAGAGAGGGCGGCGGGCCCAAGGTTCGGCCCCTTTCTCCGGATCTGGCATTTGGAGCAGGTTTTAAGACTTCGGGAAAAGTGGGGCCCCTGCGCAACCACTAAAGGCTGCTTCAACGGCCCTCAGGACTAAGATCTTGTTCCAGTCCTCCAGTCCTCCAATCCTAGGGCTCTACCCCAGGGGTAGAGGGTGAGAGTGGCTCCCCAGAGTACATTTGCCTTTTGGTGTAGCATTGCATCCTCATTTTGACTCTGGGGCCTGCAGTAAGCCCTGCAGGGTGCTCCACCTTGACGCATGGGAAAATCCGATGCTGGCCGCCTTATTCCGCCGGTTGCCTGAAAAGGCCCGTGTTTATCCTTCGCTCAACAGAGAACGCAACACACAACATTAAACACACATAAAGAGAGTGAAAGAGAGCAAGGCATCTTCATCAACAAGGGCGCACCATTTAACCACCCGCGACCTCGCAGTGCGCCTCTGCAAAATGGGGGTTCCTCTCTGTAGCAGGAAATGGGGGTGTTAATTTTGAAAGCGGTTCCGTTTTCCGAGGCCAAGGTGTCTGGGGCTGAGAATGGCTTTTGAGGACTGGTGAGAAATGTCGTCATTACCGAACTTTCCCCGCCACACTGTGAGTCCCACGCAAAGGCCCCATGACTACCAACCCGAGCGCTGGGTGCTCCCTGGCAGGGTCACCTTTGCCTTGTCCACGCCCCCATGCGTCCCCTGGCCAGGAGGCCATCCTCTCATCCTGGGAGGGCAGGCCTGTCCCGAAGTGCTGCCCCCAAGGCCGGGAGCTGAGATTCTTCTCGGCGTCCGGCCCAGCGCTTTCCAACTCTTGCCCTGTTGAGGGGGCATTCTCCTAGGGGGAATACCTGGGGAAACTGAGACCCAGTGCGATTATGGGCCTCCCGGAGAACACCAGCCGCCAGCACAAGTGGATTCAACCCTAGGCCTCAGCCTGGGCCCAGAGCCGTGCTTTGGAGTGGAGTTTACCCACGGCTGCCCTTCTTGGGCAAATGTCACCGTTGCCCCCGTCCCCGTAGGTCCGGAGCAGGTGAGTGCTCCAAGCCAGCGGACCGCGGCCTAGGGACAGGTGCCCGCTAGAACGTGGGGGCCCCCGGTTCCCCTGCTGTCCTCCCCAGAGGCTGGGCCTGCTGGTCTCCCGGCTGTGCGCAAGGTGGGGACGGAGCCGACTGTGCTCCCCTCGCCCTCCCGGCACCGGCTCTTCTGGGCCCGCTGGGGCTGCGCACCGACTCACCCGCGCGGCCTCCGGGCTGCGCCTGCAGCGCTGGCGGCGTCCGGCCCGGCGAGGACCCGGGTCCCAGGTGGCCCCAGAGGCGGTGGAACCGGAGGGCGGGAGGGGAGGCAATGGGAGCGACCTGGCGCCACTCAGCCGCTCGGAGACTGGGCCCACCGCCTCCTGCGCGGGGCCAGCGGGGGTGGGAGGAGGAGCGCGCGGGCGGGGCCGCCGTGTGAGTCCCCGCGCTCCCTCCTGGCCTGGTCCGGAGGTCCCGGGCGAGCTGAGGCCACGCTGAGGAGGGTCCTGAGGGCGCCGCGGTCCCTCCGGCCGGGCAACGCCAGGCGGGGATGGGTGTCGCCCGGCCGCGCTCAGGCTCCCTCCTCTGCAGCCTCTGCTACACGAGCGGCGCCCTTTCAGCGCGAGGGGATCTTAAACCAAAAACCCCGGCCACCCTTCTCTTGTTGGAAATGACCATTTGGGGGTTCTCCGTGGTGGGGAGTTCTGCCGGTACCGCCCGGCTTCCATGCGCCAGAGGTCGGCGAGGGCAGCGCGCGGTCCGGGCGTGCTGCCCACAGTCCTGCTCCGTGGCCCGCAACGCCTCAAAATGGAGTCACTCATGACAGGTGACTCAGCGCATAGGGAGGCTGCTGAGCCCCGCAGTGATCAGCGTGTGCGTGCTGTTCCCAGGCAATCACGCCTCGGGCAGCCCCAGACCTGACAGGAAAGTGAAGCCGAGAGGCGGCTGAGAGAACAGTGGCGACACCGTGGAGGTCCCAGAACCCCGCAGGGCACTGACCCTGAGGCGCCTCTCCCTGCGCCTGAGGGCGGCGTCCGCGGGGAAGTGCGGCCCGGAGGGGTCCGTGTCGGCGCGCGGGGCTGGCGCTGCTGCTGCCTCTCCTCAGCCTGTGCCTGTGGGATCCGGTGGCTTGTCGGGGTGGGAGAGCCTCGGGTAACCCAGGCACCCAGGCACTCATTTGGCCACCGAGCCGTTGTGGAGGCGCCCGGAGTCCGCACAGCGAGGCTGACGGGGACCTGACACGGTCACGCGGCGCCGGGGAGCAGGCTCAGGTGGCCTGCGGCGGGCAGTGCTGCCCCTCCGCGTCCCGCAGGCGGGGACGGGCGACGGCTCTAGAGGGCTGCTGGGAGGCCGCCGTGTGGACAGGGAGCCAGTGCCCGGGAGCCAGGCTGCCTCCCGGAACGAGACGCCAGGCCCCCGGGAGCCAGGGCGCGACTCGCGGGCACTCGTGTCCTGGCCGGTGGCCTTGCCGCTGCGGGCTGCGCAAAGAGCGGGGTAGCGCGACGCAGTCCCTCACCACGCAGGGGGAAGAAGGCGTCACCGCTACCCCACAGCATCCCCGCCGCGTGAGCGTCCGGCCAGCGCCGCCGGCCCAACGCTGCCCCCTGGCGGGAGAGCGCTGCAGGAGCCCTGGCGAGGCAGAGCAGCAGGACCAGACCTCCGCGCTGGCCTCGAGTCAACGCTGCCTCGGAGGGTCGGGAGCAGGGTCGCCCTCCATGTCCCATAGCAACCCTCACATTAAAAACAACGAGTTTATTGAGATATGATATATTATATGCATACTATAAATACCAGAAAATTTAAGTATGGTTCATGGAAGTATACAGTTCTATGACTTCTTTATTTTTTAGATACAGGGTGTCTCTCTGTCGCCCAGGCTGGAGTGCAATGGCACTATCTTGGCTCAGTGCAGCCTTGACCTTCTGGGCTCCAGCGCTCCTCCCGCCTCAGCCTCCCGAGTAGCTGGGACCACAGGCGCCGCCATGATGCCCGGCTCAGTTCCATGACTTTTGACACATGAAACCACCATGCTAGCCTCCCCTCTGTTCAAGAAGCATATTTCCTCTCCTCCCAAAAGTACCCTCCTGCCCTTCTGCAGCAAATCCTTCACCTCCCCTCGACCCTGTCTCCAGACAACTGTTCATCTGATGTCTGTCACTGCACTTTGTCTTTCTCAGAATTGCATACAAGAAGGGTTCACTGCCTGGTCTTTTGTGCCTGGCTTTCTTCGTTTAGCGCATGCATCTGAGAGTCACCCATGTGGTGTGTGCGTTGTAAGTTTCCTCTACTGTGGTCTTGAGACCTCTCTGGAGAGTCGCTGTAAAGGGCAATTCTGCCCTGGCAGGGCTCCTGGGATTTGGTCGTGAGTGTTTACAGTGGGCCTTTCATGGGACACCTCTGTATCCTGGCTGACCAGACATCCCTCTCCCAGGAGACTTATCTATCCTGGCAGATGCCCTTGCAATTCTTGTCTGACCTGTATCTAGTTTATTTCCACCAAGATAGCTGCTCTCTAGGAAAAGCCCTGACCAGGGAAAACCTAAGGTTTGAGCGTGTCAGTCAGGCACAACAAAGAGCTGGCAACACAATGAAACACAGGCACTAACAGAAATGGCCTATTGCTTGCAGATCCACAGGAGAAGAGGGCACAATGAGAGCCATCAGGAAGGTCTTGGGGTCATTGTACACAACCATCGTACAGGGAGCCAGAGAGAGACAGAACTGTGGGCTGAGGTTTTTATTGGAGTCCAGGGCATTACTCATGCAATTTTCCCAAGGGGAGCGCTAACTGGTTCCTCTAGAGTGAGCAGCCTGGAGCCCTGTGTGGCCACCTTGTGACTTAGGAGTAGTCACTGTGGCATATCTGCATAGTTCATGCAGGATGTAGGCGTCTGTGGGCTGAGTCTAGTAGGTTGTATGTATACGTCCCGTAGGGAGGCAGTTACCAGGAGGTGGCTACATAGGACCAGATATCTGGATGGAATGTGTTTAGAAGCTAGGAGGAGGCAGAGAGCTGGAAACTGTATCCAAGGTGACTAAGCCCTGCTTCTAGTATGAAACCGTTAACCCCATACTCAAAATGAATACTAAAGCAACATAACATTTCAACTATTTACTAGAGTGTGTATCAAGCTCCCTCCTTATCACTGGTGAGTTGTATTCCATTGTATGGATATGCCACAGGCTGTCTGTCCATCTAGACGCTGGTGGATGGACTAGAGCCAGCCAAGCTGCGCTGGTGGAGAGGCACCTTCTCAGGACCGCCAAGGAGGATGCAGAGGTTGTTGCTGGATGTCTGGATTGTTTCCCGTTTGAAGGCAATGTGAATAAAACTGACTTGAGCTTCCTAGAAGGGTCTTTAAATATACTTATGTTTTCATTTCTCTTGGGTAAAGTGTCTGGAATTAAGTGGGATGGCTTCATTGCATGATGAGTCTTTTTAAAAACTTCCCATCTTTGTGGATTTATCTATCTTTGGTCTTTGAAGTTGGTGACTTTTGGATGGGGTCTCTGAGTGGGTGTCTTTTCTGTTGATGTTGAAGCTCTTTCTTTTTGTTTTTTAGTTTTCCTTCTAACAGTCAGGTTCCTCTGCTGCAGAACTGCTGGAGGTCCACTCCAGACTGGAAAAGTCCCCGATGGCCTTGCTTGGGTAGGAGGGGGAGGTCTCTGACCCATTGCACTTCCCAGGTGAAGCAACATCCCACCCTGCCTCAGTTTGCCCTCCTTGGGCTACACCCACTGTCCAACCAGTCCCACTGAGATGAGCCTGGTACCTCGATTGGAAATGGGGAGATCACTTGCCTTCTGTGTCACTCTTGCTGGGAACTGCACTCTGGAACTGTTCCTATTTAGCCATCTTGGCAGAACTGACCAGCAACCAATTTATTTATTTATTTATTTATTTATTTTTATTTTTTTTTTTTGAGACGGAGTTTCGCTCTTGTTACCCAGGCTGGAGTGCAATGGCGCGATCTCCGCTCACCGCAACCTCCACCTCCTGGGTTCAGGCAATTCTCCTGCCTCAGTCTCCTGAGTAGCTGGGATTACAGGCACGTGCCACCATGCCCAGCTAATTTTTTGTAGTTTTAGTAGAGACGGGGTTTCACCATGTTGACCAGGATGGTCTCGATCTCTTGGCCTCGTGATCCACCCGCCTCGGCCTCCCAAAGTGCTGGGATTACAGGCTTGAGCCACCGTGCCCGGCCATGCAACCAATTTATTAAACATTTTCCTTGATTGCCTACTTTAAGGTGAGTTCACAAAGATTTTCTCCTATATTTTCTTCTAGAATTGTAGTTTTGGCTTTTAGTTTATGTCTATGATACACTCAAACTAATTTTATGTACAGTGTGAGGTAAGAATGAAGGCTCATATTTATTTATATTTATTTATTTTTGAGGTGGAGTCTTGCTCTGTCACTCAGGCTGGAGTGCAATGGTATGATCTTGGCTCACTGCAACCTCCGCCTCCTGATTTCAAGTGATTCTCATGCCTCAGCTTCCTGAGTAGCTAGGATTACAGACACCTGCCACAACACCTGGCTAACCTGTATTTTTAGTAGAGACGGGGTTTCACCATGCTGGCCAGGCTGGTCTCAAACTCCTGGCCTCAAATGATCCACGGGCCGTGGCCTCCCAATGTGCTGAGATTACAGGTGTGAGCCACCGTGCCCAGCCAAGGCTCATTTTTAGATATAGATCCAGATATTCAGTTTTCCAGCATCATTTGTTGAGAAAGCCAACTTTACCTTTACACCTTTGTTAAAAATCACCTGTGGTTAATCTAGTGCTAGATATAGGCAGAGGGTGCTCTGGGTCCCTTGAGAACGGGCACCCAATTAATCCAGCCAGGTCTAGTCCAAGAAGGCTTCCCAGAGAGGCAACAAAGGAATCCCAGGCAGTGGGCCTGTTTGTAGCTTAGTTGTGCTTTTGTGGATTGTGTAGGTTTAGTGGGGTGTGGGGAAGACGCAGAGCTAGAAGTTGGCATGACCCAGATTGGGGTGGGGCGGGGACCTCATGTGCTTTGCTAAGGAGTATGCTCTTTATCCCGGGAGTGATGAGGGGCCACTGAAAGGCATTAGGCAGGGAAATAAGATCGTCAGATTGGCAGTTTGGAACACTGACTCTGGCTGCGGAGGAAGCACTGAAGGAGGTTAAAATGGAGGCAGGCTGGCCAGTAACTGGGAGATGATGATAGGAAGGGAAACTTCCTCTGGTTATCCTTTTTGTTTTCTTTTTTATTTACAGGTGGAGTCTCACTAAGTTGCCCAAGCTGGTCTCAAACTCTTGGCCTCAAGCAACCTCCTGCCTTGCCCTCCCAAAGTGCTGGGTTTATAGGCATGAGCCGCTGGGCCTGGTCTATCTTGTTTTAAGCGTTGCTTGAGAATGACCTATTCTAAATAAATGCCATGAAATTCAGTAGCTAGAATCCACAGGACTTGGTGACTGCTTTGGAGTGAGACTGACAGAAAGATGTTCTGTCTGCGGTAGTGGTTCTTAGCCTCTTCTCAAACTGGCCGTGCTGGACTTCCTGCCAGAGGCTCTGTGTCTAGGTGCCAGCCAGGAGGCCCAGGCCTCTGTGCTTTACAGACCTCCACGGTGGCTTCTGATGTAGAGCAAGCATTGAGAACCACTGCTCCAGGTGTGATCTCATACCTGGCAAATGGGCAGATGATAGTTCCAGTCCCTAGACAGGAAGTAAGGGAGATGGAGCAGATTTAGGAGGATTTTAAATTCGGTTTCCGCTACTTGACACTTTGAGGTGCTGCTGGGAGATTTCCAGGCAGAATAAAGTTGAATGTGTGGATTTAAAGCTCAGAAGGAAAGTCTGGACTTGGAAAACAGTCTGGTTAGCCATCAGCACGTGGAGCAGGGGTTCTTAACCAGGAGCTTGTAAACCCAGGGAGTTACACGGACAGTTTTGTGGGAATGTATATGTGTACATTGTTTTTCCTGGGGCAAATAAAGGTTTCTGATTTCACAGGGCCCATGACTCCACAAAAGTTAAGAGTCTGATGAGAACAGTGGTTGATCCATGGGACAAAGTAAGTTTACAGTGGAACCCTGTTGGGGCAAGAAGGGAAAAGGCCCCTTCTTTTCTCTGGCCCAGCTGGCAGGTACCTCCCCTTAGGCCCCTGCCTGCCACGGATCTATACCTCTCTAGCTGCCACGGCAATACTTTGTCACCTTTTAGGTTCTTGTATCTGACTGAAGTCTTTTCTGCTTTAATTTACATTTTTAACCAAAGTAATATAGGTGCACAATTGTAAAAGTTTAGATAGATGTATAAAACTTTTTTTTTTTTTTTTGAGACACAGTCTTACTCTGTCACCCAGGCTGGA
>NW_022436978.1:5761265-5764711 GCF_009761245.1 Sapajus apella
GAGTGCAGTTGTGTGATCTTGGCTCACTGCAACCTCTGCCTCCTGGGTTCAGCGATTCTCCTGCCTCAGCCTCCCAAGTAGCTAGGATTACAGGCATGCGCCATGACACCTGGCTGATTTTTGTATTTTTTTTTTTTTGAGACGGAGTTTCACTCTTGTTACCCAGGCTGGAGTGCAATGGCGTGACCTCAGCTCACCGCAACCTCCGCCTCCTGGGTTCAGGCAATTCTCCTGCCTCAGCCTCCTGAGTAGCTGGCATTACAGGCATGCACCACCATGCCCAGCTGATTTTTTGTAGTTTTAGTAGAGACGGGGTTTCACCGTGTTGACCAGGATGGTCTCGATCTCTTGACCTCGTGATCCACCCGCCTCGGCCTCCCAAAGTGCTGGGATTACAGGCGTGAGCCACCGCGCCCGGCCTGATTTTTGTATTTTTAATAAAGGCGGGGTTTCACCATGTTGGCCAGACTGGTCTCGAACTCCTGACCTCAAGTGATCCCACCTGCCTCGGCGTACCAAAGTGCTGGGATTACAGGCGTGAGCCACTGCTCCTGGTTGACAAAACTTAAAATGAGAAACAACAGCCCCTAATATAAGAGCATTTCCTTAGTCTGAAGATGTCATTGAGTAACTCTAAGGCCTTCTCTGGGTCAAACAGACTCACTGTAATCTTCTCTCAAAAAGTCCAGCCCTCCGTCTCTCTGTCATCAAGTCCTCTCCCCTTCCTTTTTCCCCTCACCTTTTATCTTCCTCGTCCTCATTGTCACCATTGGTAAGCAGTACTGAGCACCCAAAGGGTGCCAAGACACTGTAGGAAGCTGGAAGATGGCTGTAGAACCCATGCTAGGAGCTTCTTCATTTTCCTCTTTCTCTGCCCCATGGAGAGGGACAAAGTTCCCAAGCAGATCCAGGCTCAGGAACAGCTGAAGTCCTGGTCTGGGCCTTCCTGTGGTTTTCCTAATTCACCAAGTTACAGGTCAGTCAGAGTAGCAGTGCTTCTGACCTTGGCAAGAAGCTGGAAAGATCTGGATGGGAAGTCAGAGCCTGTGTGACAGTCCTGGCCCTGCCACCCACTAGATGTATAACCCTGAGCCAGCTGATTCCTCTCCAGGGCCTCGGCTTCCCCATCTGTCATATGACCAGTGATCTCTAGAAAGCCACACAGCTCAATATCTTGGGGGTAAGGCATCTGATATAGTCCCGGCCCTTTCAGGCCATGATGGCACTGATAGTCCCATGGTGTCAGCTCATGGGATATCTACAGAGACTGGCCATTGTGGCTCCCTCCTAACTCTGCATTTCCTGGGGAGTCCGCTGCCCGGAGCCCATAGGAGCCCTGGGGGAGGACGAATCCTGCTGGCTTTGCCATTTCCTCAGCCTGACTGGCAAGCAGCCTTTTTCCTCCCAGCCTCTACCCTACCTCCTGTGTTTCATAGGAAGGGAGGAAGCAGCCACGGCAGCATGGAACAAAATGGTAATGTTTGGACATTGCCATTCAAAGGATTCAAAGGACATTTTTATCCTTAAAGATTTGAATCAAAATAGAGCATCCAACTTATACAAATACTGATTAATTTTTAGACAGAGAATTTTCCAGAATGACTTTCACAAAGCCAACAATTAATTACTTGATTTATGGCCTTTATAGTAGTTTTCTTTTTTATTTTAATGAACTTTTTAAATATAATTTTTGAAACTCTTTATTTATTTATTTGAGACGGAGTCTCACTCTGTCACCCAGGCTAGAGTAAAATGGTGCAATCTTGGCTCACTGCAACCTCTGGCTCCTGGGTTCAAGCAATTCTCCTGTCTCAGCCTCCAGAGTACCTGATGTGTGGCTAAGTTTTGTATTTTTAGTAGAGACAGGGTTTCACCATATTGGTCAGGCTGGTCTTGAACTCCTGACCTCAGGTGATCCACCTGCCTCAGCCCCTCAAAGTGCTGGGATTACAAGCGTGAGCCACTGCACCCAGCCTAAAACTATTACTTTAATGTCCTGCTTCAATGGTTCCACTAACATCTTCTGTTCTTTGGGCTTTTTTTGTTTTGTTTTTGAGACACGGTCTCACTCTGTCACCCAGGCTGGAGTGCAGTGGTGTGATCTCAGGTCACTGCAGCCTCGATCTTCCAGGCTCAAGCTATCTTCCCACCTCAGCCTTCTGAGTAGCTGGGACTACAGGCAAGTGCCACCACTCCTGGCTAATTTTTGTATTTTTTGTAGAGATGGGTTCTCACCATATTGCCCAGGCTGGTCTCAAATTCCTGGGCTCAAGCAATCTCCCTGTCTCTGCCTCAAAAAGTCCTGGGATTACAGGCATGAGCCACCACACCTGCCTCATCCTCTGTTCTGATGTGATGTGAAGTGCTGAGAAATTCAAGTGTGTGCACCTAGGTCAGTCTTGCCTGGGGACCTCCCAGAGTTTGGATCTCTGGCTTGGGAGCCTCACCTTCTTCCTAAAGTGGAAAGGGAACCTGCATGTGAAGAGCGCGACTCTGAGCCAGGCTCTGAGCTCAAACCTGGGTCGGCCTCCCTCAGCCGTGTGATTTTGCACCACTTGCTAAGTCCCCTGAGCCTCATCTTTCTCACCTCTAAAATGAGAATAATAGTAGTACCTACCTGCTTACTTCAGGAGAGCTGTTTGTATTGTATAAGTATACTTGATTGTTGCCACAAACACAATAGCATTAAATAATCACTTGTGTGAAACTTCTATTCACCCAGCACGTCATGGAAGCTCCAGAAACGCCACTTACTCTGTTACTGTCAGCATCATCATTTAAGAATCAAGCTCGGCTGGGCGTTGTGGCTCACGTCTGTAATCCCAGCACTTTGGGAGGCCAAGGCAGGCTGATCACAAGGCCAGTAGTTCAAGACCAGCCTGACCAGAATGGTGAAACCCCGTCTCTACTAAAAGTACAAAAATTAGCTGGTCATGGTGGCAGGCACCTGCAATCCCAGCTATTTGGGAGGCTGAGGCAGGAGAGTCACTTGAACCACAGAGGTGGAGGTTGCAGTGAGCCAAAATTGCGCCACTGCACTCCAGTCTGGTGATAGAGCGAGACTCTGTCTCAAAAAAGAAAAAAAAACCTGGGACCTTGCTTTGGTTGGTCTGAGGGTGTTTAGTAATCTGTACATCAAGGCACTGGGTGATTTTGAAATAGACCTGGAAGCCTCAAGTGATAATTGTGCCTCTGTAGAAGCTCATGGTTTCCAAGTGTGGCCCCATCCCAGGAACCTCTCAGGTTGAAAGGACAGCTATTAATAAATCACTGACTTTTCACTGGACTCAGGGTACGCAGAATGAAGTATCTGCCTTTCTTTACTTCAAAAGCACATCAGCCTATCCTGCTCTGCATCTGCCTCAAGAAAGTCCACAGGGTCTGAGACCCATCAGACACCTCATTTGTTCATGATACCCAAGAGACGTGCTTATAATGAGAATGTG
>NW_022436978.1:5764811-5780990 GCF_009761245.1 Sapajus apella
TCAAAAAAAAAAAAAAAAAAAGGCTGGTCTGATGGTTGTGGGTTATCAGAACTTATTAACATTAGTGTCACTAAAGTTGGTATACAAACCCCCACTGCTAAATTTGACTGGCTTTTTGAAAAAAAAAAAAAAAAAACAAAAGCCGTTTTTTTCTTTTTCTGACCACTCGGTGGCACCATAGAATTGATTCTGGGATTAAATAAAAGGCAGCCTTGGTTGAACAATATGATAATGCTGGTTTTTCGTAGGTCAAAACCAGCAAATTATCTGCAATTTCATATGATTCTTCCTAATATTTGCAGTGTCCCTGCACTGAGCTGTTTCCCTTTGGCTTCATCTTAGCGAATCACGAACATATTTCATGGACTCGCTGCTGGGGCTCCTTGCAAGCCTTTTGGGTTCTCTGTGCAGCCCAAGCTGCCCAGGACCTAGGAGGCCAGGGCTGTGTCTATGGTGTGGATGGCCTGAGCCTGCTAGAGTAGGCCCAGGACCCCACCGGGACTTGCCACTGGAGACTTGGGGCCAAGGGCTCATCTGAGCTGGGAAGAGAGGGCTAGAAAGACAGCATTAGGATTGAGGGGGCTGGGTGTGGCGACTCACGCCTGTAATCCCAGCACTTTGGGAGGCCGAGGCAGGTGAATCACCTGAGGTCAGGAGTTCAAGACCAGCCTGGCCAACATGGTGAAACCTCGTCTCTGAAAAAAAAAAATACAAAAATTCAGCCGTGTGCAGTGTCTCACTCCTATAATCCCAGCACTTTGGGAGGCCAAAGCGGGTGGATCGTGAGATCAGGAGATTGAGACCATCGTGGCTAATGTGGTAAAACTGCATCTCTACTAAAAATACAAAAAATTATCCAGGCATGGTGGCAGGTGCCTGTAATCCCAGCTACTCAGGAGGCTGAGGCGGCAGCCTGAGGTGGGAGGTTGAACCTGGGAGGTGGAGGTTACAGTGAGCTGAGATTGCATCACTGCACTCCAACTGGGTGACAGTGAGACTCTGTCTCAAAAACAAAAACAAAAACAAAAAAATGAAACAAAACAAAAAAATTAGCCAGGCATGATGGCATGCAGCTGTAGTCCCAGCTACTCGGGAGGCAGAGGCAGGAGAATTACTTCAGCCTGAGATGCGGAGTTTGCAGTGAGCTGAGATGGCACCGTTGCACTCCAGCCTGGGTGACAGAGTGAGACTCTGTCTCAAAAAAAAAGAAAAGAAAAGAAAAAAAGAATTGAGGACAGAGGCTGCAATCACAGGAGTCTGATTTGTAGAAGCAGAAGTCTCCCATTTCGTATTAGTAGACTTTTCCTTTGGGCCCTCAGCATTGTGAAAGAAGTTGAGAAACATTAGAAAGATCTCAGATCATTCCCAGAATTGCCTGGTGACTCTAAAAGTGGCAGTGACCCACCTGAAGGCTGGAGGGGGCCCCTAGCCCTATAGCTCCTGGTCTAAAACAGGGCCTCAGACAAACAGCCCCTGGGCTGAACTAAAGCTAAGCAAAACTCGGCGTTTGCAGGGAGTTCCCTGTGGGTGCTCTGCCTGTGTCTTTCTAGAAAAAAGGTCCCAGGGTTTTCCATATGTGGAGGAATTTGGATATGCCAAAGAAACAGGAGCACTTCATGAGCAGCATCTTCATATTTGTGCATTTATTTAACATTCTCTCTTCAGAGACAAGAGTGCAGATAAGCTGTTGTTGTTTTTAAGAATTTCAGGAGATTTTTTTCTTTTCTTTCCTTTTTTTCTTTTTTCTTTTCCTTTTTCTTTTTTTTTTTTTTTGATGGAATCTCACTCTGCCACCCAGGCTAGAGTGCAGTGGCACAATTTTGGCTCGCTGCAACCTCTTCCTCCCAGGTTCAAGTGATTTTCTTGCCTCAACCTCCCAAGTAGCTGGGATTATAGGCACCTGCCATCACACCCAGCTAATTTTTGTACTTTTAGTAGAGACAGGTTTAACCATTTTGGCCAGGCTGGTCTCGAACTTTTGGCCTCAAGTGATCCACTTGACTCAGCCTCCCAGTGTGTGAGGATTACAGGTGTGAGCCACTGTGCCAGACCTAAGGGGATTTTCTTCTAAAAAGGTTACCTTGCAGAAATTTAAGAATGGTTTAACATTATGAAATCTATCAATGTGATTTATCGTATTAATATTTAATATATAAAAGAAAAAAATAATGTACCATCCCCACAGATAAAGAAAAATTCAACAGTTTATTTTTGATAAACACTCTTAATAAAATAGAAATAGGTGTATTTTCTTTCTTTCTTTCTTTTTTAAATATGGGGTTTCACTATGCTGGCCAGGCTGGTCTTGAACTCCTGACCTCAGGAGATCCACCTCGGCCTCCCAAAGTGCTAGGATTACAGGCGTGAGCCACCGCACCTGGCTATATTTTCTTAATATGAAAAAATATACATAAAAAGCCAGCATCATGCTTAATAGGGACACAATAAAAGCTCTCCCAAACTTGAAGTCAAGAACAAAAGAGGTTTATCCATTTTTACAGATATTGCTTAATATTTTGCAGGATGTGTTAGCCAATGTATTTTGACAAGAGATAGGATATAAAGATAGAGAAATAAGAATGGAGGAATAATTATTATTTTCAGATCAAAATAACTGTATACTGGAAAAACACAAAGAATTTTACTCAGAAATTATACACCAAATGCTGGTGAGTGTCACAGGTGTTGCTCACATAAAGAGACCACAAGGCAGGCTTTGTGTGGTCAACAAGACTGTTTATTTTGTGCTTTGGTGCAAGCGGACCAAGTCCGAGAAAGGAATTAGGCAAAGGGGGTAGGAGAGGGAATTGGTTATACAGGTTGGGGCAAATGGTCAGGTAAAGGAGGTAATCTATCTTGGGGAGGGGAAGGGTGTCACTGGATGCATGATCGCAAGGGTAGGGGTCATTTATTACAAAAAGGCATGATCACAAGGGTGGGGAGTATCGGTTGCCGTCAGAGGGGAGGGTGCGGTAGATTACATAGTTACCGGGTGGGGGTCTTGAGAAACCCAATATCTGGGAGGAAATTTTTGCAAGGCTGAGCAGGAACAATGGGTGTAGGTTACAGAGCAATTAGTTGAGGCAGAAACAAGTTGTTTTACTTCTTTCTGTGGCCACCTTGTTACTTGTGGTTACTTCAAACCTTCTGGCTCCTGGGGACCATTCAGAGGTGCACATGTGGGTCACCAAGGCTAAAATGGCCAGGACTGGACTTGGAGGCCTAACAGTGAGGATGAAAAGCAATAGGAAGGGTCATTCATTGTTGGTGGAATGCAAAACGGTATATAGCCAGTTTGGAAGGGAGCTGGCAGATCCTTACAAAACTAAACATGCTCTTCCCACACAATCCGGCAGTCAAGCTCCTTGATATTTATCCAAATGAACCAAAAACTTAGGTCTACACAAAAGCCTGTATACGAATGTTTACAGCAACTTTAACCATAATTGCCAAAACTTGGTAGCAACAAAGATGTTCTTTGCTTTTTTTTTTGAGACGGAGTTTCGCTCTTGTTGCCCAGGCCAGAGTGCAATGGCGCAATCTTAGCTCACCACAACCTTCACCTCCCAAGGTTCAAACACTTCTCCTGCCTCAGCCTCCCAAGTAGCTGGGATTACAGGCAGGTACCACCACGCCCAGCTAATTTTTTTGTATTTTTGGTAGAGACAGGGTTTCTCCATATAAGTCAGGCTGATCTCGAACTCTTGACCTCAGGTGATCCACCCACCTCGGCCTCCCAAAGTGCTGGCATTACAGGCCTGAGCCACCGTGCCTGGCCTCCAGGATGTTCTTCAATGGGTGAATGGATGAACTCTGGTACTCTCAGACTATGGAATATTATACAACACTAAAAAGAAATAAGCTCTCAAGCTACGAAAAGACATGGATGAATCTTAAACGCCACTAAATGAAAAAAGCCAATCTGAAAAGGTTATATACTATATGATTCCAACTATATGACATTCTGGAAAAGGCAAAACTATGGAGATGTTAATCAGGTCAGTGGTTGTCAGGGGTTGTGGGAGAGAGGATGAATAGGTGGGGCCCAGAATATTTTCAGGGAAGTGAAACTATTCTGTATGGTAACTACAGTGGTAGACGTCAGGACACGTGTCTCAGCCCACAGAGTGGGCAACACCAAGAGTGACCCTAATGTGAACTGTAGACTTTGGTTGACCAGGATGTGTCAATGTAGGCTCATCGGCCATAACAAATGTACCACTCTGGTGCCGCATGGTGGGGGAGGTTGCGTGCGTGGCGAGGGTTTGGGGGCATGTGGGAAATCTCTGTACTTTCCACTTAGTTTTACTGTGAAGCTAAAATTACTCTAAAAAAATAAAATCTATTAATTAAAAAAGTTTACAAACCACTTTTATAATAATTCAGTAAAGTGTCTGGTTTGATATTAATATTCAGAAACTCTAGACTTGACATGTGTGAACAACAACTAGTTAGTAATAGAAAAACTAATGGAAGAAAGTCCATTTAAGTCCATTTACTAAAACAACAACAAAAGCAACAAACAATGACAACAACAGAATGAAACAATTTGGAACAAACCTAATGAGATTCAAGAAACATATTTATGAATTAAATTTTAAAATTTTACTAAGAGATACAAAAGATGATTTAAATATGTAGAAAGACAAGCCACATGTTAATTTTTATTTAGATATAATTTTAGAGGCAGGATCTTGCTTTGTTGCCCAGCCTGGAGTGCACTGGCACAATCTTGGCTCACTGGAGCCTCAACCCCTTGGGCTCAAGTGAGCCTCCCCGGCTCAAGTGAACTTCCCTCTTCAGCCTCCTGAGTAGCTAGGGCTACAGGTGCATACTACCATGCCTGGGTATTTAAAAATTTTTTTGTGTGTGTGGAGATAGGGTTTTGCCATGTTGCCCAGGCTGTTCTCAAACTCCTGTGCCAAGTGATCCCCTCGCCTTGGCCTCCCAAAGTGCCAGGATTGCAGGCCTGGGTAGGGCAATTTGATGATATCTATAAATAGTTACTATTATAATGTTAAAGACAATATTAGAATTTATATGCTCTATTTCCATTTATTTACTCAGCATTCCCTCTTTTTATCTGGCATCTTAGATTGCTCTTCTGAGATCAATTTTTTTCTGTCATTAACTCAACTTTCTCAATGACAAACTCCCCATTTTTGCCACCCTCAATCTCGAAAGTCTCACAGGGTTCACAATTCTAGGCTGAAAGTTATTTTTTGTCACCGTTTGCATGACTGTATTCACTATCTTCTGACTTGTGTTGTGTCAGCTGAGAACTGGGCTGTCTTTCTGTTAGTCCTTTGTGGGTGATTTGCCCTTTCTCTCTGGTTGTCCTTAAGATCTTCTTTGTCTTTTGCATTTTCAGTTTTACTGAGATGTGTCTAGGTAAGGATTTATTTTTACTTATCCAGTTTAGGATGCATTTTTGTTCTCGACTTCTGTTGTTCACGAGTTCTGAAAATGTCATGGCCATTATCTCTGTAAATATTTGATTTCCCTCATTCTCTCTATTCTACATTTTTGAGGACCTGATTACACACACACGTGCATACACAAACATCTTCACTCATACTTTCTTTTTGTTTTTTTTTAACCTGTCTTTCAGGGTTGCAACTTTGGTAGCTTGTTAACCCCCAACTCTCTAATTGGTATTTTAAGATTTATATGTTTCATTGCAAAAGTTTTTTTAAATCTATCTGTCCATTCCTGATAATCTCTTGTTACCTGCTCATAAAGACATGTATACATGTATTTTTATACATAGATGTATCTTAAAAATTTTATTTTGAAATAACTTTAGATTTGTGGGAGAACCGCAAAGGTAATATAGGGAGTGCAGATTTCCTTCATGTTAACATCTTATGTATCCATAGTATATTTATCAAAAGTAAGAAATTAACATTGATAGAAGCTAAACTGAAGACTTTATTTGGATTTCTCCAGTTCTTCCACGAATGGTCAATTGTGTTTCAGGACCCCAGCCAGGATACTGTGACGTTCTCAGTCACCGTGACTCCTGAGAGCCCTCTCTTCAGTGCTGTATTTTACATGGTTCTAAAACACACTTTCAAACTGGCAGAAGGAAAGGGGAAAAAGTTAACAAAACATATGGTAAATAGAATATAGAAAATAAGATACAAATAAGTCCTAAACTAACAGTATTAATAATAATTACAAATAAAATGTCACTAGCTAAATAAAAAGGCAGAAAATATCTAGGCAGAAACTTAGTCTTGATTCCCAGATTGTGAGGAATATACTTAAAAGGATAGAGAAAGACTGAAAAGAAACAGACAGAAAAAAGATACAGCAGGTAAAATATGAACTAAAGAAAGAATAATGATATTGGCTGGGTGCAGTGGCTCACGCTTACAATCCCAGCACCTTGGGAGGCCAAGGCAGGCGGATCACGAAGTCAAGAGATCGAGACCATGGTGAAACACTGTCTCTACTAAAAAATAAAAAAATTAGCTGTGCGTGGTGGCGTGCACCTGTAGTCCCAGCTACTTGGGAGGCTGAGGCAGGAGAATTGCTTGAACCTGGGAGGCAGAGGTTGCAGTGAGCTGAGATTGTGCCACTGCACTCCAGCCTGGCACCTGGCAACACAAAGAGACTCTGTCTCAAAAAAAAAAAAAAAAGAGAGTAGTGATATTAACAACTAACAAAATATAATTGAAGATAAAACCATCATACTATCAAAGAGAGAGCATATGATAAAATGAACAAACACACACGCGCACGCACACACACATATGTAACAATAGTCTTGAAAAAGCTATAAGCAACAACTGGCAGAATGGTAGGAAGAAACAGCTAACAATTATAGTTGGAGATGTTCATGAAGCCACCTTCTCAGGTGAGAGAGTTCAATAGGAAAAGCAAGCAAAGGCATAGATGATTAGATTAATTTAGTTCATATCTTAAGAGTGAAGGTGTATCGGGGCCAGGCACGGTGGCTCACACCTGTAATCCCAGCACTTTGGGAGGTTGAGGTGGGCAGATCACCTGAGATCAGAAGTTTGAGAACAGCCTGGTCAACATGGTGAAATCCCGTCTTTACTAAAAATACAAAAAAATTAGCCAGGCATGATGGCAGGCCCTGTAGTCCCTGCTACTTGAGAGGCTGAGGCACAAGAATCGCTTGATCCCAGAAGGCGGAGGTTGCAGTGAGCCAAGATCAGGCCACTGCACTCTAGCTTGGGTGACAGAATGAGATGCCTCAAAAAAAGGAAAAGTGTATCAAGAAATGGCGGAACCTGATTGTCTATCTCTCAGATATGGAGGCCAGGATGGAATCCTCTATAAATTAGAAACACATGATGAAGTACGAACGGTTTTTAAAACGTACTGTTAGGTGAACAATAAAGTGAGAAAGAGAATGCAATTTATTAGCACAGGACGGTGACACACACACACAAACACGCATTTGACAAAAATGCAAGGATCCACATCAGACACATTGGAATGGATGCCCATGGCGGGGTGGAGGGGAGGTGGGAAGAGGAATTGGGCCCAGAGATGAAGGGGGAAAGAGGAATGAAACAGGAGAAGGGCCTTGAGGCTGATGATGGCAATAAACTCTGAACTGAGGTGGATGATGAGCCCAGCCCTATACACACCTTCCAGTTACAGACGTGATTACAATCTTTCCCATCAGCAGAAAGGCCTGTGCATGTGACCATAGGTGTCATGTGCCAGTCGGCAGCAGGTTTTCCCTGGAAAATCACAAGCTGGGGGCCCGAAGACAGGTCTGGAGGCAGGCGCTGCACATTCCTGCCAGGAGCACAGTGTCAGCAGCCCTCCCAGCCCAGACAAAGACCCCTCAAAGCCAGCCTCTCATCTTGGAGGAAGCATGGCATACTGGCCACAGTTCAGCTTGAGTTTCTGGATTTCTCAAGCAACAGGCTTGAAATCCTCAAGAGCAAAGTTCTCCAGGCTGGTCCCAAGGCTGGGTGATGTTTGCCTTTCCAGCTCCCTTTCCCATCTCAACTGCTGCTCCCATAGGAAACTCTGCATTGGGAGCAAGGGAAGCCCAGGGATGGGCCACAGGAAATCTAAGAGAGAAATGGTCCCAAATCACAACCTTCAGGGCATCAAGGAGTTTTTTTTTAAAATGTAAAGTTGCCTAAGGGCTTGGAAAGACATTTCTCCAAAGAAGAGATTGAAATGGTCACTAAGTACAAGACACTCAACATCATTAATCATTAAGGAAATGCAAATCAAAACCACAACGGAATACCACTTCACACTCATTAGAATGACTATTACAAAAAAGAAAATAAGTGTTAGTGTGGATTGAAGAAACGGGAACTCTTGTGCCCTGTTGGTAGGAATGTAGAACGGTATCACTACTGTGGAAAACAGTCTGATGACTCCCCTCAAATTAAACATAGACTTTCTGTAGGATGCAGCAATCCCACTTCTGGGTGTATACACAAAGGACTTGAAAGCAGGTGCTCAAACAGAGATGTGTATACTCATGCACAGAGCAGCATTGAAAGATGGTGGCAACCCAAGTTCCCATTGACGGATGAATGCATAAGCACAATGTTTATACACACAGACGCATACACGCACACACACACGCACACACACACAGGAATATTATACAGCCTTAAAAAAGAAGGAAATTCTGATACACGCTACAACATAGATGAAACTTGAAGACTGAATTTCAAGCAGAATAAGCCAGTCACTAAGGGACAAATACGGTATCTATATTCCACTTAAAAGAAGTGCCTAAAATGATGAAGCTCATAAAAGCAGAAAGTAGAAGGGTGGCTGCTGGGGGCAGAGGGGCTGGGGAGGTGGGGGGTGAGTGTTTAATGGGTCAGAGTTTCAGCTGGGGATAAAAGGCTCTAGAGATGGATGGAGGGTGATGGCTGCGCAGCAGGGTTGACGCCACAGAACCGTACACTTCAATGGTTAAAATGGGATATGTTAGCCTAATTTTTAAAAACTTGCCTAAGAAGAACATAATAAGCAAAGCAGACGCATTTCAAAGCAACCTCCAACCCTCTCCTTGGGGAAGTCTCAGAAGGAAATGGAAGTTAGAGTAGAAAGAAAGGAAGCCCCTGGCTCTGAATACGTTCTTAGCCTCTAATGGAAATAGAAATGGGAACAGTGAGACTTCACACGCCTGCAGTCCCGAGACCCTCCTGGGCGGGAACAGCGCCTGTCGTCCTCTGCTGAGGGGGCAGGCCTGGAAACGGGTATACATGCTTACCCTGCATGGTGTAAACACAGCCGCCACATCCACATGGGGATCTGCCCGTGTGTTTAGAGTGTGTTACACCATTCTCCGTGCCTTAGTATCTGGACCAGGTGGCCCTATTTGTCCCTGCAAGTCACTCCTTCCTTGCCACACACATTCTTTGCTGCAGGGCCAAAGACCCCTCAGCTAGGAGGGCCAATGGCAGAGCAGATCTTTAGGCAGAACCGCTCTCTGCTCTAGGTTATCCCCTGCAAGAGGGAGACGGGACCTCATGCCCTGACCAAGGCTCAGATGAGCAGCCAGGGCAGGCTGAAGTTTCGCTGTGAAAGTCTGTCCTCTCAAAGATAAGCGCAGTCCCCAACCTGTCTCCAGTGTTGGTGTGGCCAGCACTTCTGTTATCAGTGATGAGCCCTACTCTAACAAACGCTGATCAGCCTCCTGCTCCTGGGGGCCACCTGAGCACTGTCCTTGAGATGATTATGGAGAACTGGAGCAGAGGAGATAAAGGCAATTGCACCTGGACTTTGGTTCGGGTGTCCTGGAGGCTGCAGGCAGGCGGTGCAGCCAGTCCTGTGGCAGCATAGGCTTCCTAGCCTGCCCTGGCCCCCATCAGGCCACCACCACCCTCTGGGGCTGGCTGTGCCTGTGTTCATATTCTAGCAAGTTCCTCAGTCCCACAGCCTCACGTCCCAATCCTGTAGAATGGGGATAATGCTAACAGCCCCCCTGTGGGGAGGTGGGAGGGAGAAGAGGAGGTCACGCCTAAAGCGGATAATCGTCAAAATGTAACATTTCTGGGAAAGGCTGGGGCCCTTTTGCTTCTTTTCCAGCCCACGGTGGGTGATCTGGGTTCTAGGAAGCAGCAGCAGCTGGAGCTGGAGAGGGAGGAAAGGAGGAGAAGAGAAAGTGAGGTGAGCGAGCTGGGATTGGGCCTGAGGACACCCCAGTGGCACTAAGCCTGGTGCCCAGAGCCTGGCATTGGGAAAGCCAGCTTCTAGTCCCTCCCAGATGTATCAGAACTCGCACCAGAGAGAACTCTGAGCCCGTCTAGCTGTGAGTGAGATCTGTCTATACCTGCTCCGTCACCTCTTCACCAGCGGATGTTAAGCAGAGGGTCAGGGCACACTTGGGGCTGAGATAGTGCCGCCTGGATGGTTTGATCTCTCTTGGTTGGCATGTCACCCAGACATCATCTTAATATTTTAGCGTTGGTGCAAGGGGATGGGGCAGAGAGCCTATGGGGTGTTCTGTGCCCAGCCTTGACCAACAGAACAATCACAAACTGCTATGCATCGAGTGGTGTCCCTCCCAAATTCCTGTATTGAAGTCCTAACCCCCACCCACTACCTCAAAATGAGACATTATTCGAAAATAGTGTTGTTTCAGATGTCATTAGTTAAGATGAGGTCATTAGGTTGCGGCTTAATCCAGTATGACTGATGTCCTCCTTAAAAGGGGGAGTTTGGACACAGACGCACGAAGAATGCCGTGTGAAGACAGAGGCAGAGTGTGGGTGGCATCTCTGCAGGCCAAGGAACCAACTCTGCAGACGTTGTAGTGTCAAACTGCTGGCCTCTGGGACTGTGGGACGATACGCTTCTGTCGTTTAAGCCACTCAGGTTGTGGTTCCTTGTTACAGCACCCCTAGCAAACCAATACACATAGCCTGGGAAAGTGGTCAGCCTCAGGACCAGGGACGGATACCGGCCAGCCCTGAGGCCGACAGTGATCAGTGCAGTGGCGTGATCTTGGCTTCTTGGCTTATTTCAACCTCCACCTCCTGGGTTCAAGTGAGTCTTCTGCTTTAGCCTCCTGAGTAGCCGGGATTACAGGTGTGTGCCACCATGGTCGCTAATTTTTTGTATTTTTAGTAGAGATGGAGTTTCACCATGTTAGCCAGGATGGTCTTGATCTCCTGACCTTGTGATCTGCCCTCCTTGGCCTCCCAAAGTGCTGAGATTACAGGTGTGAACCACTGCGCCCGGCCCCAACAGTGATCCTTTTTAAAATCAGCTCTATGGTCCACGAGTCTGCCAGGGAGGACCAAGCCCCTCAGTATTCCTGGAACTCCCCCGGGACCAGTCCAACTTCCAGGAGGCAAAACTAATGTCTCATCTCATTCATGCATTCAGCAAACACTGTCTGGGTGACAGCTCTGTGGCAGGTGAGAGTGGGCATTGGGAATGTACTGGGCAGGGGGCAGGCTCTGTCCCTGCCCTTGAAGGGTTCACTGGCAGCCTGGAGGGGATAGAGACCCTTCCCAAATACAGACTTTTCTTAGCATGCAATAGAGAAAATCTGGGCTGAAGAATGGCCTGGGAACCTCTGGTCTCCTCACCTAGGCCAGCCTCCTTTCTCACGCATTCAAGGTCTTCGAGGAATGAAGATCTTGGTTCTCAGAACAGCCTCTCACAGGTGATAGGAAAGGTGCCTCTCCAGAGGAATGTGGGGTGGCTGGCTGTCCAAGTCAGCCTCTGCAGGGGCTGGTGAGCCTGCAGAACACGGCCAACACCCGCATTTTGCTGTGTGTGCCATAATCATTTTTCACCAGCGGCCCTCTCAGAGAGAGCCGAGGGGGCCACGAGCATGATGGTGGTGGGGACAATCTATTGTTTTACAGCTCTGTAAACCAAGGCACCAGGGCCCTACAGAGATTGTGTGGCCAAACCCAGGCTGCCTGGCTGGTATTGGCACCAGCTGATCTACACAGACTTGGGCTGTGAGCAGGGCTGAGGGGACGACTTCTCCAGCCAGGCTGTGCCCCTGAGCACTGGAGCTCAGGGCACCTAGGGTAGGGAGGCTGCAGGGGTGGGAAGATCCCAGGGAGCTTCTGCCTCCTCAGAGCCACTACCAGTCTGCAGACCACCAGCTTGCCAAGGTCAAAGTTCACCACTCTCTCCCTGAAATGTGTGTTATCCACAAGCTACTGGGCAAGGTCCAATATGTCAATGTGGCCTGATCATGTAGCGGCTCTGGTGTTGGACTGCCTGGGCTCCAATCCTGGCTTATTAGCTGAGTGACTGAGGGCAAGTTACCTGTTGCATTAGTCCCATTCTCATGCTGCTAATAAAGACATACCCGAGACTGGGTAATTTATGAAGAAAAGAGGTTTAATTGACTCACAGTGCTGCAGGGCTGTGGAGGCCTCAGGAAACTTACAATCATGGTGGAAGGGAAAGCAAACATATTCTTCTTCACATGGCGGCAGCAAGGAGAAGTGCTGAGCAAAAGGGGAAAAAGCCCCGTATAAAACCATCAGATCTCATGAGAACTCACTCTCTATCACGAGAACATCAGCATGGGGGTAACCGCCCCATGATTCAATTCTCTCTCACCCGGTCCCTTCCATGACATGTGGGGATTATGGGAACAACAATTCAAGATGAGATTTGGATGGGAACACATCCAAATATATCACCTATCATCTCCAAGGCTCAGTTTCTTCATCTGTAAAATGTGTCTTGAATACTACTAGTACTTCGTGATGTTGCTTTGAGGCTTAAACAATGACATTTGTAGGCAGTGCTTAGTACATGCAGGCACATCCTCTACGTGTTAGATATTCATGTTTACTGGGATTAAGGTGTGGGCTTTGGTCCCCTGGATGTGAATTCAGGGCCACCATTGACGGGCAACATGATCTCAGGGCAGGTCACCACCCTCTCTGTAGTGGCCGCTGTGGGGCACTGCCCAGTGCCCCTTCAGGACAGAGGCTCTCATTCCTGGAGCTGCGGGGAGGGTTGATGGCTGGTGGGGCCCAGTTGGGTTTCTCTGTGGGACTTGCCCTCACCTGAAGAGAACCACCTTGCTCAAGCTCGCCCCCATCTCCAAACCTGCGTCCATGAGGGTTGCTGTGGGGATAGAAAGGCCAGGCCCTCTCGCTGCAAGGCAGGATAACTCAGAAAGTTCATCAGCCTCATCAGGGACCTCCTGGCTACTGCATGCCACTCAATCCTCTCTCTGCCCGTCCATGGCTCCTTACCCCCGGCAGGCACTGTTCGTGAGAGCACTCCCTGAGAAGCCTGCACACAAATCTCTGTCCTCAAGTGTTTTCCTGGGAATCCAACCTGTGACAGTTGGTGCCAGGAAGGATCCTAGGAACAGACTCTAAAATGGGATCTTGGTGCTGGGTCCTCTGCCGGCCAGCTGGCAAGGAGGACCAGGCACATGGCTGGGGCACAGCTGTTCCAGCTCGTGCGGTGGGGAGCGAGTGGGGAGCGGGTGGGAGGGATGTTCTGATGGAGGCTGGTCCCACACACCGTGTCCTGTTACACCACAGCTGGGAAGCAGACCCTGGGTTCAGGTCTGGACTTGTGATGGCTACGTCCTCATCTGCAGGAAGTCCTGTCTCCTAAATGCCTTGGTTTCCTGAAATATGAGGGGGTGAGGTGAGCTGACTGGCCAAGCTGATTCATGACGGTCCTTTCCAGCTCTGGCATCCTGCACAAGCCCAGGAACTAGGGAGAGGGGTTTGGGTGGGAAGGGAGCACCCTGGAGCCAACAGTGCGAATAAGCAGAGGGTGACGGATGGAGGGGCCTGGAGGAGATTTCCTGTGGCCCATGCTGCCTGAAGCAGACTGTTTCATTGTGGGCTCAGGCCCTCCCCTTCCACCCTCGAGCCCTCTCAGGTTCTGATGCTGGGACACCTGTCGCTGGCCCAGCTGAGCCTAGATTTTAGTCTACTTCCCTCAGGATGGCCTTGCCTCATAGACTTCCCTTTCTTCCTTCCACTTCTTCTTCTTTTTTTTTTTTTGAGACAGAGTCTAGCTCTGTCACCCAGGCTGGAGTGCAGTGGCGTAATCTTGACTCACTGCAACCTCCATCTCCCGGGTTCAAGTGATTCTCCTGCCTCAGCCTCCCCAGTAGCTGGGCTGACAGGCACCTGCCACCACACCCAGCTAATTTTGGCATTTTTAGTAGAGACGAGGTTTCGCCATGTTGGCCAGGCTGGTCTTGAACACTTGACCTCAGGTGATCCACCTGCCTTGGCCTCCCAAAGTGCTAGGATTACAGGCATGAGCCACCGTGCCTGGCTCTTACTTTTTATTTGCTTGCTTATTTATTCATTCCAATATGATACTGATTAGTATCATTCAAAATAAAGAGTTACAGAAACTAAAATAAAGTTTAAAGAAAGTAAAAATTACCCTTAAATTTCACCAACTGGAGCTAGTCACTGTTAACAGTTTGGTGAACAGATTTCCAGTCAGCTCTGTGTGTGTGAGAGTGCGTGTGAGTTTGTATGTGAGATTTTATGATAATGGGATTATATACTGTTTCATAACCTGCTCTTTTTACTCAACAATATGCCATGGAACTCTTTCCACATCGGTAAATATAGCTCTGCCCTTCATTTAACAGCTGCAGACCATCATCCATTGCATTCCACTGGGAATGAAAGTACGAACCGGTTTCATTTACCCAGGCTAACACGGGGTGTCGAGGTTGTTTCCAGCATGTTTCTGTCAAAAAAACCGGAGAGATGAGCCCTCTGACACTTCTGTCTTGGCTATTTGTCCAGCTGCTGTCTTCAGGTCCATCAGCAGGCTGGTCTTGAACAATCCCTACAGCAAGTGAGGGCACTGTGCTTCCTCACTGCAATGGCAGATCCTCATCTTCAGGAAACCCAGGACTCCTCCCCGAAGGGCCAGGGCAGCAGAATCACACAAGGAGGCAGCTTTCTCCTCGGGAAGTTCCGGGGGAGAGGCAGAGAGGAACCCTTGCCTCTCAAGCTGTGAAGTTTTCCAGTCCAAATCTAAAGTTGTGACTACTTGTCCCCACGACAGCCTGCTCGACTTCCTGCTGGAGTCTGGGGGGCCTGCAGTTGGCTTGCAGCTCTGTAGGGGGCTTGGCTTTTCCTCCAGGAGGCAAATGGGCTAAAGAAACTTGGGCCGGGCTGGATGTGGTGACTCACACCTGTAATCCCAGCACTTTGGGAGGCCAAGGTGGGTGGATCACAAGGTCAGGAGATCGAGACCATCCTAGCCAACATGGTGAAACCTCATCTCTACTAAAAAAAAAAAAAAAATACAAAAATTAGCTGTGTGGTGGTGTGTGACTGTAGTCCCAGCTACTCAGGAGCCTGAGGCAAGAGAATAGCTTGAACCCGGGAGGTGGAGGTTGCAGTGAGCCGAGATCGAACCTCTGCATTCCAGCCAGGGCGACAGAGCAAGACTCAGTACTAAAAAAAAAAAAAAAAAAAAAAAAGGGAAAAAGAAACTTAGGCCAAAGGTGGCTAGGAGGCCAGGGGAATCTCAGTCAGGATGGAAGCCTCTGCTTGGTGCTGCTGCTTCTCTCATTTGTTGCTTCTTTTATTTGGCAAGGCAGGCTCTGAGACAGGAGCTGAGATTGTGAGATCAAAGATGTCAAGATCACAGCTGGAAGGAGAGAAACCCACAGCCAGATGATCAGGGTGACAATTCTCATGCACTTGGTGGGGCGGGTGGATCATAAGAAAGGAGATTGGGAGGTGACGGGGGTAGTCTCTGCATTATCACACTGTGGCCTATATATTGGCCAGGTAAGGCCTTTAAAAAAAAACCAGACTTTCTTTATATTCATGAACAGTTTAAAAGGCAGGCCAGTTGGGCCGAAGGTACAGAGATTTTCCATCTACCTCCTGCCCCTACACAGGCACAGCTCTCACTGTCGACATCCCTCAGAGTGGTATGTGTGTCACGGTTCACAGCTCTTCCTTGACACAGCATTATCACCCAGAGTCCACAGTTGTCCCTCCGTGGGTTTGGACTAGTGTATCCATAGCAACATGTACCCACCATTGTGGTATCTTATGTGGTGGATACATGTCATATGCATTTGTAGTTAGCCTCCCTGTATTTCTTAAAAATATGCCTTGCAGTGAAACTGCAACTTCCCTGCCCCCAACACACACACCTACACACACACACACCTACACACACACACACACACACACACACACACACACACACACACACACA
>NW_022436978.1:5781000-5800714 GCF_009761245.1 Sapajus apella
CACACACACACACACACACACACACACACACACACACACACACACACTGTTTTGCCAAGGGAAGAGACATAGGTGAATCTGACTATTTTACTGTTTTCAAAGGCAAGGTTTCCTCTTCACCCCACAGTGTGTCCCAAAGTCACAGATTGGTTTATGGGGGCTCCGGTGATTCCATCACCGGCTGGGCTTGGAGTGTGGAGGAGGCCTTCCAAAGCGGGCAGGAAGAGGAGGGAGCAGGCAGAATCCCAGAGCTTTCGTGGTGGAATCCGGCCAATGATCCTCTTACAGAGGCTCACAGGTTGTCTCTGTGGAGGGTGACGGTTCCTGAGCCGACTCACACCAGCTCGATCATGAAAACATCTGTTGCAGTCTCCAGTTAGTGCCTCTGCCCACAGATGGCCTTTGCAGAGTGCTTTTGGTGCATTCTGCCTCTGAGGCTGTAGGCCCCACCATCCTGCCTCCCTAGAAAGCCCAGAAAACCAACAGGTGCTTTCAGGAATCCACATCAGTCAGGACTGTGGCTGGGCCAGGGTGGAGGGTGGCGTGGTTTGGGGTGGCCTGAATCTGTTTTTCATTCCTTCATTCTTTATTGACAGCACCCTGCTCTTTTCCTCTTCCCCAGTCTCAGGCTTTGCACTTCTGGAGGGGATGGCTTTGTCCCCCAGAACCAGGGCTCTGTCACAAGACACAGGCCTAAGCTGACCCACATCACAGGGGTTGCCTCATGACTCAGTTGCCACCAATCAGAAGCGCCTCAGGCTTTGCAGCTCCAACCAGCCATCCCACCTAACTTACAGGACATGTGGGGCAGGGGACAGGTCTGCAGAGCTCCCCCAGAGCTTCTTCCAGGGACAAATACGAATCCCAACGTTGAAGTCAAGCAGATACTTAGTAACAATTCCCCTTTGGATGTTAAAAGGCTTCCGACAACTGGACTGAACAGTGCAGACCCCTCAAATTCTGTGCTTCAAGATCTTGTGGCTGAACACTGATAAGACACCAACCTCAGGTTGTCGCCTGTTCGCAAGGTGACTTCCTGCCCCGTCCCTGACATCCCCCACTTATGCCCATTCCGGGAGCTTTCGGCTGGGACCAGCTCTGGTTCTTGAATCTAAGCTACAGAAGGGCCTGAGGAGACCCTGGAGGCCTTCTGGTCCACTCACAGATGAAGAAACAGGGCCCAGAGAGGGGCCGTGACTTGCCCTGAGTCACACACAAAGCCAAGACAAGAACTTAGAAGCCCCAAGGCTTCTAAGTTGGGCTCTTTCCACTGTAGCCACTTAATATCAATTCAGCAGCCAGCTGAAGCAAGAAAAGGCCAGAATTAGCTGTCAGGGAGTCTAGACTGTTCCAGGCATGGCCCTGCCACCTGAGCCAAATGCTTTGGTCTTTCTGTTCTGCTCTCCTGACCATGTGGTGTTTTTCCTTGTGCTTCTTGCTCCATTTTCCAGCGATCCTGTCCACTTTCCGGGCAGGAGGAGGGAGAAGGGCACCGGGGCAATGGGCTGTGTTAGCTGCTTGTTTCTCCTAAAAAGCCTCCCTGAAACACACACCCTGGAACTTCTGCTCAGGTTTCTTCAGCCAGAGCTGAGTTGCCTGGGCATGCATGAGTGAGTATTTTTAGCTGGGCACGTTGCCACCCAAACAAAATCGGGGTCTGCTAGACGGAAGAAGGGGAGGAGCAGCAGCAGAATCTGCCACAGACGCTGGGTGGAGATCTCGGCTAAGAATGCCCCGCCTGGTAAACCACAGGCCCTTCTGTTCCACCCCCAACGGCCCAAAGTCTGACCACTGTAGAGAAGATGCCATTTGGCTTTTCTGTGGAGGTGCAGGTTTCCAGGGACATCAGAAGCTAGGAAGGAAGAAGGGGGGTATTCTGACCACACACGACCTTCACTTGCTGATCTCTGTGTTCTCTGCTTCCTGAGGGCCCTGCTCAGAATTGTGAGGGCAGGGAGTGCAGGGCCAGAGGGAAGGGGGAGCCACATGCTGGGAAAGAGTGAAGTCAGAATGCCATCCTACCCGCAGCCCACCTGCTCAGAGACCCGGGCGAAATGCTGATGCACCTTCCTGCACATTCCACCTCTCCACATGGAGACCAAGGGGGCCATGGCCACAGACCTGGCTTTTCTTCCAGGCTGGGCCCGGCTTCCTCCATGAGGTTCCCTGGTTAGGGGGAACCACTCACCCTTCCCACCCAAGCCCTGGACCGCTGGGGCAGGCACCTATTAATGCACTCATTGGGTGTGAGCTCACATGGCCTTGAAGTGGATCACGAGGTCAGGAGATCGAGACCATCCTGGCCAACATGGTGAAACCCCGTATCTACTAAAAATACAAAAAGTAGTTGGGCATGGTGGCGGGCACCTGTAATCCAGCTTCTCAGGAGGCTGAGGCAAGAGAATCACTTGAACCCAAGATGACGCCACTGTACTCCAGCCTGGACAACAGAGCAAGATTCCGCCTCCCCCAATCAAAAAAAAAAAAAAAAAAATGGCATCTGAGTGAACATATCCATTTTCCCTGTGATTCCTCCCTCCGTGGGTGGGATATGGTCTGGGGGAGGGCTCCAGCAGAGGCCTCTGAAGGCTTGCTTCTCAAAGAGTGGTCCCTGGACCACCAGCACCGGCACCACCTGGGAGTTGGTTAGAACTGCAGACTCTCAGCCTCACGCCAGGCTTTCAAAGTGAGGCGTCTTGACCGGCAGCATCAGACCACCTGGGAACCTGCCACGCTGGGATGCAGTGGCACAACCAGAGCTCATAGCTCACTGCAACCTCGAACTCCTGGGCTCAAGTGACCCTCCCCTGTCAGCATCCCGAGTAGCTGGGACCACAGGCACACACCACCATGCCTGGCTAATTAAAAACTTTTTTTTTTTTTTTTGTAGAGATTGGGCCTATGTTGCCCAGGCTGATCTTGAACTACTGGGCAATCCTCCTACCTCAGCCTCCCAAATTTCTGGGATTATAGGCGTGAGCCACGATGCCTGGCCAATATATATATTTTTAGAGATGGGAGTCTCACTATATTGCTCAGGCTGTCCTCAACTCCTAGGCTCAAGCAATCGTCCTGCCTCAGCCTCCAAGTAGCTGGGACTACAGGCACACACCATGGCACCCAGCTTCACAGTCTGTGTTTTAACAAGTTCTCCTGACACACGCTCAAGGTGAGAACTTTTGATGTTTATGGCCCTCTTCTGTGAAACCCAGATTCTGGGCTGTTAGCGCCATCCCAAAAGCAGCTGAGAAAGGCAGAAATGAAAAAAGCCCATCCAGCTCCTCTCGCTTCAGCACAGGCAATAACTCTCTGAAGACTCACATGTGTTTCAGTCTAAGGATTTCTGGTAGAGCTAGAAATCGTCTAGGCACCATACACATTTCTCAGTTTACAGATTTGGGAACTGAGATGGGGAGAGGAGAAAGTATTGGCCCAAGGTGAATATCAAACAGGAACTAGAATTCAAGTGTCCTGAATCTTAGGTGAGTGAGCTGGTTTCTACTCAACAAATTGGAATATCTTTTTTTTTGAGACAGGGTCTGGTCTGTAGTGCATTGCACCATCATGGCTCATTGCAACCACGACCTTCCTGGCACAAGTGATCCTCCCATCACAGCCTCCCAAGTAGCTGGAGCTACAGGTGTGGACCACCACACTTGGCTACTTTTAAAAAAAATTTTTTTGTAGAGATGGGGTCTCACTCTGTTACCCAGACTATTCTTAAATTCTTGGGCTGAAGTGATTCCTCCACCTCAGCCTCCCAAAGCCCTGGGCTGACAGGTGTGAGCCACGGTACCCAGCCTAATATATCTTTTTAAAAAATTGTAGCATTTAGGCCAGGCATGGTGGCTCACACCTGTAATCCTAGCACTTTGGGAGGCCGAGGCAGGTGGGTCACCTGAGGTCAGGAGTTCAAGACCAGCCTGACCAACATGGAGAAACCCCATCTCTACTTAAAAACAAAACAAAACAAAATTAGCCAGGCATGGGTGCACACCTGTAATCCCAGCTACTCTGGAGGCTGAGGCAGGAGAATCGCTTGAACCCAGGAGGCAGAGGTTGTGGTGAGCCAAGATTGTGCCATTGCACTCCAGTCTGGGCAACAAGAGCAAAACTCCCTCTCAAAAAAAAAAAAAAAATTTGTAGCGTTTACACCTGTTATACATGCTGTGTGAGGAATGCTGTCCTAAATAATACATCCTCATTGTAAATGGTCAAGAACACTTGGGGAGGAGTGTGAAGCTGGGGGTGACGGCTTGTCTGCAGACATGCCACGTGGCCCATAAGGACCTGTCTATCCTTGTCACTGCCCTTTCTGCGCTGCAGTGTTCTTCTGCCACGCCAGCTCAGTGGCTTCTCCAAAAGAGGCCAAGGGCAGGGCTAGTAGGCTGTGTACTTACTTTTTTATACTTCCAGAGCCCTGAGGACAGGGCTGTGCACACAGCAGGCCAGCCCCAAATGCTTGTGGGGCCTAGGACAAGAGTACCAACGGAGGGCCACCTACTATGTGGTTCCATATTTAAATGTTGCAAATCAAGCTAACAAACTATTAAAGAGAATGTGTCCTATCCTCCTACTTTGACAAACAAACCTTTATAAAGACTCAGCAGCCTGGAATAGGAGGTGCGGGGAGAACAGGCTTCCCCACCACAGCCCACCCGCCGTCTTCCCGTCCAAGCTGCATCCCACGCTTCAAGGGCCTTGTGCATGTGCAGGTGGACATGGCAGCCTGCTCATCATGCTCAACTATACCTCCTGCAAGAGCTTTGGCCACCTTGGGAGGCAGGATCTAAGGAAGGGGCCCTCTAAACCGTGGAAGCTGGCTCAGGGCTGTTTGGGGTATGAATTCCAGGATTCTGGATATCTGGAACATGGTGTAAAAAATGGGCTCTGGGGCCAGGAGTGGTGGCTCATGCCTGTAATCCCAACACTTTAGGAGGCCGAGGCAGGTGGATCACAAGGTCAGGAGATCAAGACCATCCTGGCCAACATGATGAAACACCATCTCTACTAAAAATACAGAAAGTAGCCAGGCATGGTGGCGGGCACCTGTAGTCCCAGCTACTTGGCAGGTTGAGGTAGGAGAGTTACTTGAACCCAGGAGGCAGAAGTTGCAGTGAGCTGAGATTGTGCCACTGTACTCCAGCCTGGGAAACAGAGCAAGACTGCCTAAAAAAAAAAAAAAAAAAAAAAAAAAAGATGCCCTCTGAGTGAATGCATCCCTTTTCCCTGTGTCCCTCCCTCTATGGGTGGGGTGTGGTTTGCGGGAGGGCTCCAGCAGAGGCCTCTGAAGGCTTGCTTCTCAAAAGTGTGGTCCCTGGACCACCAGCGTGGGCACGAACTGGGAGTTAGAACGGCAGTCTCTTAGCCTCACTCACGCCATGCCTCCTGAACCAGAACCTGCATTTTAACAAGATCCCCAGGCAATTCATGTGCACATCAAGGTCTGAGAAGCATTGCTTGAAAGCACAAAACCAAGGACTAGGATCCTTCTTGCCTAGATTTGGGTGTGGTACTGACTGTAGGTATCAGTAAATATTTGCTCAACCAATGGCAAATAGCCCCCACAACAGACCTGGTAGCCAGGGAGGTACTGGGGAATGGCTGCCTGACTTACAAGGATTTCATTTCCTTTCTCTGGGGCCTCCGTGGCCACGTGTCAGCTATACACCCCACTTCTGCCCTGTGCTGACTGGCCCAGTAGTAGACACCTGATGCACATTGGGGCTAATCGGATGATCTCTCCCAGGAATTTGGAGACAAGAAAATAGACTCTGGAGTAATAGCAGCGGTGACAATGAACATCTTCCTGCACCCACCGTGTGCCAAGCATTGTGCTGAGTGTTTTGCATCTTAGACTCGATCTTCGCAACTGCCTCGCCAGGCCAGTGATTGTACTCTGTGTGTTTTTCAGATGAGGAGCTAGGGTGTCCAAAGGTTAACTTTCCTTTTCCAAAGGTTCAGGGTGGGGAAGTGGCAGCATGAGGCAAGCTGGAGCGACTGTGCAGCTGAGACTGGGCCACGTGATGCAGAGACAGTCTGTCAACTTTGGCTATCCAGGTCCCCAGGAATTGCCTGGCTTTGTGATAATTGCGGCAACATCATGAGAAATGGTCCGTGTGCAGTGGTGGGTAAGACCTGGCTCTGGGAGATGGCCACAGTGGGGAGGGTGGCATGGGGGCCACCAAGTGAAGGGTAGGAGCCATGAGAGGGAGGCAGAGAAAATTCTCCTTCCCAAGGGAGGACAGAGCACTGATCAAGACCAGACGGGCCCACCTACACCTCAGTACATACCAGAGAGCACCCACTGTAGGGTCCCTCGGAGATCAGCTCCCCACGCCTCCCCTTCTAGCGAGTTAGCAGCAAGCTTGCCAGAGAAAAGAGGTGGGCAGTTTATTTTGGAGGTACGGGGCAGGGGGCAGCAGAGAAGTTTGCACCCTCCTCTGCACCCATCCCCAGAGGGGCAGACACCTCAGAGACAGATGGGGTGGAGGCAGCTGGAATGTGCCAGGACAGCTGAGGCCCTGCAAGGGCCAGAGAACAAGTCCAGGTTGAAGAAGGGCACTGGGGGCCTCACTGACTCGAGGACGAGAGGGGTCCCTGACTGGCTCTTGGAGAATGGAATCTGCCTTTCTGGGTGGAGCAGGTAGGTCTTTGAGAACCCAACAAAACAAAACAAATCAGCAGCAGGAAGTTTCTATCAGGATCCAAGCCTCTGCATGTGGAGGGTTGTTTGGCTTTATTTTAGAAACAAACCAACATCTTTCATTAGCACTGACACAGCAGTGGCCCCCTACTGCCACCTGACAATCCAACGTTACTTACATAGCACTCAAGCAGCCCACACCTTCAATGGCTCACAGCACGCTAGCCTGGAGTAGCCACCAGAAATACACTTCTCACCGCCCAAATCTCCCTTTTGAAAAAACCAAGCAATCATCAGGTTGGAGGAGAATCACTGGCTCCCTACAGCAAGAGGGGACAAAGCCTGCTGGCAGAGGGCCAGGTCCTTGTGGCCCCTCCCAGTGGGGTGAAGATGACTGGGACTCCTTGGGACTGCATGGCTACAGCCAGGACGCTGCCAGGGCCTCCTCTGCTGCTGAGACATGGAAGGGATCCTTCCCGACGCCCACAGGTGGGGGCCAGCCACCAGAAACCGGGCCTGTCATCAGCATCCCTGAGCCCCCGCAGACCGGAATGCAAATAGCTCCGGGCCCACGCCGCTCCCAGTCTGCTGACGAGGGCTGCTTGCTCCCATTTCTTCTCTTCCTTTTTTTTTTTTTTTTTTTTTTTTTTAAGGGCTGGCAGTTCTGGAAACTTTTTCTAGCTTCTCAGACAACTGTGGCAAAATGGAGTAGAGACAGGCCCTGTCCGGGCTCTTTCTGCTGCCTCGCGCGTGCGGGAACGGGGAGCAGGTGGTCCCCAGGCCCAGGAGGGCCCAGTAGGTGCAGGGCTGGGTGAGGAGACAGACGGAGCTCGCCCCCGTTCGGAACCCAGCCCGGTGGCTCCTCTGACGAGAAGAAAGGCGTCCCCCCACGCCCAGCCCTTCAGATGGCCTCAGCAGCCTGCGGCCTGGGTCGCCTCAGGATCCCTTCAGGCTTGGGCAGCTGCTGCTGCCAGGCTTGGGACGTGGGTGCGGGCGGTGGGCACCCATGGAGGCAGGGGAGGCGAGAGCCTGAGGCTGAGCCTAAGAGGAGACTCAGGAGGGGGTTCCGTGGACGCAGCTGGCCCCGGATGGCGCTGGCGCGGCCACCGTGGAGGACCCGGCAGGGCACACAGAGATGCCCCAGGGCCTGCCTCCCTCCCAGCGCACCGGCGGTCGGAGGGATTGGAGCTCCCGCCCCGCACAAGGTCCCACTGGCGAAGGCTTCTCCCCAAGGAGCTGGAGAGGGGTTCCCGGGTGGGTTTCTCCCAGTCGCCCTGGTCCAGCCTCCCTCTCTCCGTCCCTCCCCGCCAGCAGGGGCCGCTGTCCCACGGGCTGGGTCCCGATGGCGCCCGCGGCCGGGCCTCCTCGGAGGGCCTGGCTGCAGCCTCCGGGTGTAGGTGCCTCAGTGGCCACCGCGTCCCCAGGAGGCCTCGCGCACGGGGGCGCAGGGCTGCGGGAAGGAGGCTGGCGGGCCCCTCGGGCGGCGGGAAGCCCGGGCTCAGCGGTTTCCTGGGCAACCAGCCTCCTCCGGCTCGGCCCAGGCGGCTCCAGGTGGCGGGAGGCGGCGGTTGGCGGGGAGGGCCGCGCGGGCACGGGGGCGGCGCCTCAGGTAGCAGCGCCAGGTGGCGCCCGTGGGCGGCGGGGCTCCCGGGGAGGCGCCTGTTCCCGCCCGCGCCGGGCCGGGCCTTTCCGAGCTTCCTTCTGGATTCCAGCGCGAAGCAGCCGCGGAAACTCCCCCGGCGGGAATCGCGGCTCCGGGAGCTGTGGGGCGCGGCGGGTCTCCGAGGGCGCGGGCTCTGGCGGGCGACCGAGCCTCAGAGGGCGGGCGCGAGCAGGCGGGCGGCGAGGACGGGCAACAGCAGCGGGAGCAGGGGCGTCCCGGAGGCCGAGGCCGCTGGGGACGAACGCGGGAGGTCAGGCCCCGAAGTCGGGGCCGCGGTGGCCGCCTGAGGCACCGACCCTAGTGGGGTGGGGGGATCTCTCTGGACCGACCTCGCCCCAGCCTCCCACTTTTCTATTCGATTGCAATGCTCCTTTCCCTTGCTGCCTTTATATTCATTCCTTCCAAAATTACACTTGCAGATTTCTGCCTGGCCTCAGATCCTCTCTGCACCGCTGCTTTGAGCGTTTACACTCATCACCCACGTCTGTCTGGAGTCTCGGCCGGGCTCCTGCCCCCCCTGGACTGCAGTGTCCCGGGACACCCCACCTGGACTGCTGTGAACGGGGCCTCCACCCGGCTCCCCGGACCCGCAGCATCCCCACCCCCCAACTCCTGCAAAGTTCTGGGGTGAAGGGGTCTGAATGGCACCAGGGAGGCGGCAGGGCGGACCCGTCCTACCTGCATCCGAGCACTGCTGAGACAGCATCCCTTCCAGCGCAGCCACGTAGTCCAGCCCCAGCCAGTCGCGGTAGGTGGTTTTCTCCCCGACAGGCACCGCCCGGACTGTGGCATCCTTGAAAAGCAGGTCTTGGCCGTGATAGTTGGAGGAGTCGAACATTTTGAACCCATTCTTATTGTAGTCGTCTCCAAACAGATCCTGGAAGCACCACAAGCAGCCCTGCTTCTCACCTGGGCTCACACAGGGTCACCCGCCCAGGTGCCGCTTGCTGCAAATTGCTTTACATACAGTGACCCAAAGAGCAAGTCATTTCAGGGCCCCACAACTCTGACTGGAAGTTGTAAGCTTGACATCTGATCCGCCTCTGTCACCCAAGGGGATGTGGGGACACAGGTGCCACTGGAAGAGGGATTCAGAAGCACCGCAGCGCTCCAGCTCTTGGATGCAGGACTGAAGCCCGAGAGGTCCAGGAAGAAAGATCCGGAAATGAGGGATGGTGTCGGTGGGATTCCTGAGTGTTCTGCTAGGCCTGCTCAGCATTTCTTGGCCTTTTCCATAAGGCTTTCTCACTCTAGCTTACAGATTTCCTTCCCACAAACCTAAACAATTTCGAGAGAGACTTGTGTTCTGCAACCAGTCACAGAATAACGGGTGAGCTGGGCGTGTCTTCACTGACCTCCGCCCAGGGATGCTGCACTCCTCTCCTCACTGCTCAGAATCACTGGAATGATTCTGCAGCTACAGCCCTAAAAGAGCTGCTAAAGGCGGAGTGCCGTGACTCACGCCTGTAATCCCAGCACGTTGGGAGGCAGAGGTGGGTAGATCACAAGGTCAAGAGATCGAGACTAGCCTGACCAACATGGTGAAACCCCATCTCTACTAAAAATACAAAAATTAGCCAGGCATGGTGGCACGTACCTGTAATCCCAGCTACTCAGGAGGCTGAGGCAGGAGAATCGCTTGAACCCAGGAGGCGGAGGTTGCAGGGAGCCAAGATCACACCACTGCACTCCAGCCTGGGCAACGGAGCGAGACTCCATCTCAAAAAAAAAAAAAGAAAGAAAAAGAAAAAAAAAACTACTGAAAAGACCAGAAGTAGTATGGGAACTTATGAATATAAATATAAATAAAGGACTTCTGGAGAACATGTATGAATGTCTACATCAAGTGTTAAGTACTGATCAAGAAGGAACAAAGGAATCATGTGGTTCTCAGCCTTTTTGGAGGGGACTCGCAGATCCTCTCTAAGATCTGATGAAAGCTGTCAGCCTTCTCCCCAGAAAAATGCACATCCACCCAGGATTCTTCTCCCACACTACTTCAGAGGACTTAAGAACGCTTTAGGGAAGCCCAGGGACCCAGAGTAAATCACTCCTGGGATAGAGGGGTTCTGTGGGGAAGATGAGAGGAACACGCATAATTTCAAAATGTTAAAGTTTAGGAACAGGCCTGACGAGCCAGCCAGCTCTGCAGTTCTGTGCTGCTGGGGTGTGGAGAAGGCAAGTTCAGCTCAAGTCAGTTGGGGGAGGGGGAGTGGTTAGAAACCAGTGGCTCCATTTTCAGACAACCCGGGTTTAAATTCTAGGTGTATTTTGAATGCACAGCCAATGGGATTTGCTGATGGATTGGATATAGAACATGAGAGGAAGACTGGAGTCAAAAATGACTCCTGAGGAAATGGAAAGGCTAAAGTTGCTCTTAACTAAAGAGGGGAAGACTGAAGGAGGAACGGGAGTCCAACTCTGGACTTGATCCGTTTGAGATGCCTGTTAGAATCACAAGTAGAAATGTCAGGTATGTAGTTAAATAGGCAAGCTTGGGGCTGAGGTCTGGACTAAACATGTAAACTTAGAAGCTGTCTGTATACAGATGGGATTGGATGACATGGGATTGGACGAGATCAAGGGTCAGGTGTAGAGAGAGAGAAGAGGGCTGAGAACTGAATCCTAGGGCTAACAGGTCAGGAGATGAGGAGGAATCAGCAAAGAAGACTGAAGAGTGGCGAGAGAGGTGACAGAAGAGCCAGGCAGGGCTGGGGACCTGGAAGCCTGCCAGGGAAGGTGTTTACCAGAGGAGGCAGAGCTGTGGCCAGTGCTGCTGAGAGGTCAAGTAAAATGAAGACTGAGAAATGGCCACTGGTTTTAGCAACATGGTTCACTGTGACCTTGACAAGAACAGCTTCAGGGCCCAATTGGGAACCTGTCTGGGGTAGTCTGCATCCTTAAGAGAGACCAGAGGAGAGGACTGTAACTCCAGAGACCACTCTTCACAGTTTTGCTTTGAAAGGGAGCAGGATTACAGCTGCAAGAGGATGGATGTGAGAGGGGTTAGTTTGTCCTTTAAGGATGACAGAAATAACAGCATGTTTCATGTTGGTGAAAATGGTCCATCTGAGAAGGGAAAATCAGTGATGCAGGAGACAGAGGGGATAGTTTCCAAAGGGATGTCCTTGAGTAAGTGAAAATCACAGAATTTTCCCCACGCTTCCCTGGTTTCTCTAGAGGTCTGTTCCAGGTCTGTTTCTTCCCAGGGGCTTATCTTACCCCTGCTGCATACCCCTCAGTGAGGCAACCCCATCCTGGCTCACCTGGGCCTTGTCCAGCAGTCCATATACAGTGAAGATGTTGGTGTCTGGCCGGACCATGACAGCATGGGGTGGTATCTGTGCTAGGTTGCAGGCTACAAACTGGGACACCTCTGCCCGGGCCCCGTTGGGGCACAGCAGTTCATAGTCCTCTGATCTGAGCTCAGCAGCCCAGGGCTCGGAATTGTGGCCTGGGGAGGTAAAACATTGTATGTGGAGATGTTCAGGGGAGTGGGAAGAAGTGTAAAGAGAGGCTGCTATCCTGGGTCCTCCAAGTCCTTCACTACAGGGAGGTGGCAACCTCTGGTCAGCACCCAACCCTCTCTGTTCTCCAAGTGCTCTGCTATATTGTCAGGGTGAGAGAACCCAGCTGTGTTAATGCCATTAGCAGGAGCTGCCATTAGCAGGGAGGAGGGAAGACCTACTATGTGACCAACGCTTTAGAAGCATTGCTTGATCCTCACAACAGTTAGGCTGGACAGGTGTTGTTGTCCCCATTTTACAGGTGAGGAAACTGAGGCTGTTAGTCACTCCCAGGCAAGAACCCCATCTATGTGTTACATCCTCAAGCCTGAGGGTGGGGCGGCACCCTGAAGGTGGTGGGTGATTGCCCCTAAAGGCTGAAGTTCTCAAGTGGAACAGGGTGTAGCATCACTTGTGGATGTAAAAGGCAGCTTCAGGGGCCCTTGCTTGCAAAGAATCTGCAAAGGTCTCAGACGGGGCTCAGAAATTTGCATGTTAAACCAGCATCCCAGTGATTCTAAAGCAGATGGTCCCAGGGCTTCCTGAGAAAATGCTGCCCCCAGAATCACGTTTTTGTGTCTCTGAGCATTCACTTAGTGTCCATCCTCCTCCCATTTCCAGGAAATCCAGGTGGGCCTCAAGGAGAGCTAAAGATAAAAGGGAAAAGAGCGGGAGGTCCTGGGGGGTGGGTGAGTCACTGCAAGGGAATCTTCCAAAGCCTCCTGAGCACCTGCCCTCCTCCCCTGACCCCATCCCAGACCACACCGTGCACAGGTCTGGGACCAGGCAGGCTCACCGGGCTCATGCAGGAGCACACAGCTCCCTCCTCCTGGGGGAGGGTTCAGGTGTTCTTGGTAGGAGGCTGGGCAGGGAAGCTGGGCTGTGGCAACAGGAAGGGTTCAGGGCCTGGAGCCCTCCCTAGCTCTGCTGGGGCAAATGGTTCTACTGCCTTGACTTCCACAGGAGGCAAGAACCAAGTGTTGAAATACTGATGTTTTTTGAGTTTTTTTTCCCTGCAAGTCTCACTTCCCGTTGTCCAATCCCCTCCCCTCCAGGCCACAGTTGTGCCTTTCTGGGCTAAGTTTCTAGAAGGAGATGCGTTGGGAGCGAGTGGAGAAGACCGAGCCTCCAGCCTTTGTGGTTTCAAAGCCTGGGGTGTAGGCAGAATATGCAGAAAGTACAAGCCTTTGGTGTTGGAGGAAAATAGCCTCTAGTCTTCAAAATGGACACAGATTCCTTCACAGAAAACAAGAATAGGGAGAAGTGATGCTACATTAGGACCGCATGCTACCATGGGTCCGTGTATGTATGGGGGTCCCAGAGCAGAGCATTCCTGAGCTGTTTATCCCAGGTGGAGCCCGGGAAGGTGACTCCAGGAAGAAATCTGTGTGATGTTTCAGGTGTGCTCTGCCTCGGTCTGGCTTGGGGACTGCAGAGAGATTTCCTTGCATGAAGCAGTGATGTGCTCAGGAACACAGACCAGATACTGATTGAACTCATGACCCTGTGGAGAGGCTCATGCCACCCCCACCTCACACCTTGGCACTACATAAATACCCTCAGAAGGGGGTCTTTCCAAATGGACTGGGATTGAGTTTCTACCATTTCAGTGGATTAGGGACTTGAATTCCAGACCAGTGAAGACAGTCATGTGTCCAGCACCCCTGGATGTGTGGTCTGAAGTCTGTTCTTACTCTGTGGGGCTCCCAGCTTCCCAGGAGGCTCGGTCTAGACTCAGTCTCTCTGAGCTGCTGCCTGGCCCAAACCCAGCACACCTGGTGTCTGTATTGTGCTGAGGATGGGGACAGTCCCCCCGACCTACCTTTAGCCCTGCTCTGGCCCTTACCTACCATTTGTGTTGTCAAAGACAGTCGTGTGCCTGACGAAGGCAACGTCACCAGCATTCTCCACCAGGCACCTGCCACACAGAGGGCAGGGCAGGCGTTGGCAGGAGGGTCCCAACCTCTGCACATAGCCCCAGACCACCAGGCCACCCTAGTACCTGAAGGCGCCGCTGTAGCCGTAGTATCGCTCCTGGCTGTTGCCCACACACTTGTTGCCGCCCTGCTCGTCCCCCACGCAAAGCGCACACAGTGAGGAAGGGTAGTTCTTGGGGTTGTTCACGGGCACGCAGCTGGCATTGAAGAACTTGCTCACCGCTGGGGTGGAGGGGAAGGGCAATGATGAGGGGCCAGCAGCGGAAAGTGTGGCAGGGAGATGGGTGGCTGCTCCCCCACAGATCTGCCCACCCGCCTGGGCCTACGCTGCAAGGCCACCTGTCTGCTCCGCTCCCCTCTTAGCTCTCAGTGGAGTGTCTCCTCCTGGAAGATCTCATCAAGAGGAAAATGCAGAGGTTGTCTAGATACAGGAACCCCATCACCAAACATCACTTGAACTCCCTCAGGGACAGGGAACTCACTACCTCACTATTTTGTTCCAATCAGAGCAACTGTCCAGCTGTCTGGGAGTGGGAGCCGCCAACCCTAGTGCCCTCCGTTGTGCTTGTGTCAGTGGTTAGAAAAGAAGTGCTGGTATTTTTTCTGAGTTAACAGCCAGGACAGAGGTGTGTGCCCGTCAGCCCAAGGATCTTGCCAGTTTCCATGGATGTTGTGTGATTTAATACATGGGAAGGGTTTCATGTACAGCATATGGTGGGGGCTTCTGTCCCCACCTGTGGAGATACCTGGGCACTTATGCACATGCCTGGCCACCTTCCAACAAGGTCCCCTCCCCAACTAGTTGCCGGTCCCTAGCCAATCCCAGAGAAGGCTTCCCCAGTCTGCGTTCCTAAAAGGGGGGTACCTGTGAGGACGTCACAGTCCTTGGGCCTGATGAAGCCTCTCCGAATGAGGACGCCCACGGGGATATCCCAGCCCGCAGGGCTGCCGAAGCCGGCATGGCAGGAGCGCTTGCCTCGAAGCTCATCTAAGGTGAAGGCGTGGGAGCTGTCCCGCTTCACCACGGCCACCACGAAGTATGAGTTGCTCTTGTCTTCCGCTGGGGAGAGAGGGACTCACATGAGGGGCCCCTCATCTGACAGCCAGGGCAAGTGCCTATGGGGTCCTTCCTTCAAACCCTCTCCTTCCTGGCTCTTTGCCTGAGCTGTGCAGGCCAGAGTGCCCAGGCCTGAGGCTGGGGTGCTCCAGGAGCAGGCCCAGTGGGGCCCCTGCCTGCGTCCCTTGTGAGAAGCAACCTCCCGGCTCCACTTTTCAGCTTTGTCTTCCTCTGGTCCCCGGCAGTCCTTAACCACAGGGACTTCTTTCTTTCCTTATACCAAGTGGTATTTTTCTCACTGCCCGGGAGGAAAGATGAGGCTGCAGAAGCATTTTCCCATAGCCCAGAGATTTCTCACACCCAGGTGGAAGGGACTCAGGCCTCTGAGGTCACCAGTAAGAAGACAGAGGCCAAAGCCCCAGCCCAGGCCCCTGAGAAGGTGCGAATGAGCTGAGGGACTCTGAAGGGCTGTCTTCCATGGCTGGCTAGGGCCAGAAGAGGCTGAGGAACCCCAGTAGTCCAAGATGGCAAACCACAAGGCCTTCTCTCATATGGCCTGGATTGTAAGCTAAGAATGTTTTTATATTTTGAAAGGGTTATTTAAAGAGAGACTGTCATCTGCAAAGCCTTGAGTATCTGTCCTCTGATCCTTTACAGAAAGTTTGCCAACCCCTTAGAGACGTTTGTTGAATAGTTGGAGAAACTGAGGTCTAGGGCAGGAGGGGCAGGCCTGGTGACAGACAGCTTCTATCCCCAGGAGAGAGGCATGGAGCTTTTGAAAATGACGAGGAGAACACATTTTTATATTTATAAAAATATCCCCACCTCCCGGCTGAGGCCAGGCAGCAGGCCCTGCACTCACGGGCATAGCGCTCCCCGGCTGCAGGAACCAGGCCATACGTCTTCCCCGCCGTGTAAATGTCCTCGCTACTCAGCGTCACAGCGTCGATGTGCCCAGCCTGAAGGGAACAGAAGAAGCAACTTGGCCGGGGTGGGCCCTGGATGGTTCTAGATGTTGGGGTCCTATGGAGGTGGCAGGGCCTGGCCTCTTGGGGTTTGTGGCCTCGGGCTTCCTCCCCCTGGGGAACCTGGATAGGAAATACCCCATCCTGGTGGTCTGCCCCTTCCTCTCATTGTGAAGTTGCCTGGCCAGGAGGGGTGCCTGAAGGACCAAGGGCGGAAACACCCACGCAGCACTCCTGCGTGTGGCTACCCAGGGTCCCCTGTGTGCCTGCTCTGAGCAAAGCAAGCCGATCCCTCTCCTCATGCTCAGTGTGGGCCTCCCTGTGCACTGCCAGCATCTAGACAGCCAGGCACCGCATCTCCAGCACCTGGCCAAGGGCCACACACCTTGTGGTGCAATGCCTGTCTGCTAAACGCGTGTACAGATGGAAGAATGACCCAGATCTGAAAAGATGGCGGTCTCAGGGCCTGGGGAGGGGCTCCAGGGTTGAGGGATAGAGCTCTGCCTGCAGAGGCAGCAGGAGGCGCCCAGGGCCTTCTTCCCAGGAGCCTCCTGGGGCCCTCCAGGTCACCTGCACCCACCCCACTTGTTCATTCGGAAGCCCCAGGACCCCACCAAGGGCTAACTGGTAATGAAGCCATAGTAGTGTGATTAACCTCAAGGGAAGGGGGTGATGATGGGGGGGGTGGGGAACATCTGTGGCCCAGGAGGGTGTCCCACACCGTTCCTGAAGAGGCATGAAGTGATGGTGTTGGAATAACAGGCAGTAGTACTGATATTTGGGGCCAGGAGGGTGCACCTCTAAGGGCCCTTTTCCCACCGCCCAGACCTCCTCCTACTGTGCTGTCAGGCAGGACACAGACCCTACACCGCAGCCCAGGGCCCTCTGGCTGATGGTCCCTTCCCTGGGTAACTGGCAGGGTAGGAATGGGTGTAGAGCCACACTGGACACCTCTCTGAGAACCTTAGAAGCTAGAACTGAGGGTCTTTGAGCCCTTTGCTGGGGTTCTGAGGAGCCCCTGAAGTCTCTTCCCTTCCCTCAGGCCCCTGGGCAGCTCCCGGCCCTCTGTGAGCTCAGATTGAGAGGAGGCTGTCACTCAGAGGGGCTGAAAGCTCCCTCCCTGCACCTCTTCCTGCTCTGGGGCTGTTGGAACAACAAGGCAGCCTGCTTGGCACTGGGAAATAAAGACCCCCCACCAAGCCCTTTCCTCAGGGCCAGCAGAGGCTTCTCTGTCAGCATTTCACACACTTGTGCTCAGCTCTGCACAAGACAGGCTTCCATCAGCCCCTGAGGAAGCTCCCGGAACACCCCCACCTCAGGCCTGGGCACTCCTTGGCATGAGGCTGGGGTGTTCTCCACTCCCAAGATCCGGAAGTGTGGAGGCAGGTCTGCGGCCTGGCTCAGGCCAAGTGGTGGGGAGAAGCCTGTTCAGTACTTCCTGGCTGGTGGCCGTGGGAAAGTTACTTTCCCAGCCTCTGTCTCCCCAGTTCCAGACCCAAAAGTGGGGCTGTTATGAGAATTTCATGAGATGACCCACACAGTGGCCTTCACTGAGTGGGGCACACAGAAGTGTCAGCTTGCACGATGGTCATTATCATATTGTCATAGGCCTGGTCACCCTGTATTCCTGCCCAGTCTCCTCTCTGTGGCCTTCCAGTCAGTGTGGTTCTCTGATCTGGGCAAGGTTGGCACCACTGAGGGGCTATAGCCTGTGCTTGGGGACTCCCTGAGCAGGCCCCACCTACTTGCTCTGAAAACAGAAACTGGGGGGTGTGGGCACCCAGCGGCTGACAGCTAGGGCTCTGGCCCGAGGCTGGACATCGTGACCACAGCAGTCCTCCTCCCTGACTACAGGGCTTCTGGGGCCTCCTCTGCATCTGGCCTCAGTCTCCAGGCAGAGAAGCAAATGAGGAAAGAGCTGAACGGGCACTAGAGATCAGGCCAGTATTTCTAGCTGCAGATGGTGAGCTATTCATGGGGGCCAAATCGATTTCACGGGTCATGACAAGTGTCAGGAACAAAAAGGATTAGAATAGAATACAATAGAAAATAGCGGGTACTGTTTGTGTCCTCTCTCTGTATATACCGGATATACATTTTTTCATTTATTTATATCCGAAAGAAAAGTTTATCTGGGAGCAGTGGTTCATGCTTGTAATTCTGGCACTTTGGGAGGCTGAGGCAGGTGGATCACCTGGGTCAGTAGTTCAAGACCAGCCTGGCTAACATGGTGAAACCCTGTTTCCACTAAAAATAAAAAAAATTAGCCAGGTGTGGTAGCATGTGCCTGTAATCCCAGCTACTCAGGAGGCTGAGGCAGGAGAATCGCTTGAACCCAGGAGGCAGAGGTTGCAGTGATCCAAGATCGCATCATTGCACTCCAGCTTGGGCAACAAGAACAAAACTCCGTCTCAAAACAAACAAACAAAAAAAGTTTTTGTGTACTAGATTGTGATTGGTATCAAATATATTTCCGAGTGCATGGTGTTGTCAAAAATGTTGAACTTCCCCATGAAAATACCAATGACATTCTTTACAGAATTAGCAAAAACAATCCTAAAATTTGTATGGAACCACAAAAGACCCTGAATAGCCAAAGCAATCCTAAGCAAAAAGAGCAAAGATAGAGGCATAGAAACTGACACACAGACCAATGATACAGAATAGAAAACCCAGAAATTAACCCACATTTTTGCAGCCAGCTAATTTTTGACAAAGTTTCCAAGAACACTCATTGGGAAAAGAGTGATCTCTTCTTCAAGAGATGCTGCTGGGAAGGCTGAATGTCCAAGGGCCAAGTGAACTAAGCCCCCACCCCTCCCCCTCCACAGGGATCAACTCAAAATGGATCAGGGCCCTAAATGTAGGGCCCAAGACAGTAAAACTGCTGAAGAGAATATAGGCAAAACACTTCAGGACATTGGTCTGTGAAAAGATTTTTATGAAAAGACCTTGAAGGTACAGGCAAGAAAAGCAATAATAAACAAATGGAATTATATAAAACAAAAAAATTTCTGCACAGCGAAGAAAACAATAGACAGAGTGAAATGACGACAACCTCTGGGGGGAATGAGAAAAAATATTTACAAATTACTCATCCGACAGGGGATTAATATCCAGAATATACATGCAACGGAAACGTCTCAACAGCAAAATCCATCCAACTTAAAAATGGGCAAATGACAGGAACAGACGTTTCTCCAAAGACATACAAAATGCCAGCAGGCATCACTAATCATCAGGGAAATGCAAATCAAAGCCACAATGAGGTATCAGCTCACCCCAGTTAGGGTGTCTGTTATCAAAAAGATAAAAAATAACAAATGCTAGTGAGGATGCAGAGTTAAGGAAACTCTTACACACTGTTGGTGGGAACATAAACCCATACAGCCACTATGGAAAACAGTATGGATATCCCTCCACAAACTACAAATCAATCTGTTTAATACCATATGGTCCAGCAATCCCACCACTGGGAATCTGTCCAAAGAAAAGGAAATCAGCCTATGGAAAGGGATGTCTGCACCCCCATGTTCATCGCAGCACTGGTGACAATAGCGAGGATATGGAATCAACTCAGGTGTCCAACAACAGAGGGATGGATAAAGAAAATGTGGTATAGATGCACCATGGAATACTATTTAACCATAAAAAAGAATGGAATCCTGTCACTGGCAGCAACATGGATGGAACTGGAGGACGTTGTGTTATGTGCAATAAGCCAGGCACAGAAAGTTAAACACCTTATGTTCCACTCATATGTGGAAGCTAAAAAAAGTTGATCTCGGCCAGGCGTGGTGGCTCACGCCTGTAATCCCAGCACTTTGGGAGGCTGAGGCGGGCGGATTATGAGGTCAGAAGTTCGAGACCAGCCTAGCCAACTTAGTAAAACTCATCTCTACTAAAAATACAAAAATTAGCTGGGCATGGTGGAGCATGC
>NW_022436978.1:5800814-5885603 GCF_009761245.1 Sapajus apella
TTTTTTTTTTTTTTTTTTTTTTTTTTTGAGACAGAGTCTTACTCTGTCACCCAGGCTGGAGTACAATGGCGTGATCTTGGCTCACTGCCAAAAGTCTCCTGCCTCAGCCTCCCGCGTAGCTGGGATTACAGGCGTGTGCCACCATGCCCAGCTAATTTTTTTGTACTTTTAGTAGAAATGGGGTTTCACCACATTGGCCAGGCTGGTCTTGAACTTCTGACCTCAAGTGATCCACCCGCCTTGGCCTCCCAAAGTGCTGGGATTACAGATGTGAACCACCATGCCTGGCGGGGAGAGATGTGTTAAGGAGACAAAATAAGAGCTAAGAGGAATAAGTTCCAGTGTTCTATAGCACTGTAGGATAACCAGAGTTAACCATAATACATAGTTTCAAATAGGTCGGAAGATATTGCATTTTCTCAACACAGAGAAATGAGCAATGTTTGAGATGACGGTATGCTAATTATTATTCTGCTCTGATCACCATGTATTCCATGTACCAAAACATCACTATGTATGTCATGAATATGCACAATTATTATTTAGAAAAATTAGGAAAAGAGAAAAAAAAAAAGCTGAACAAGAATCCATACCCACCCTCTACTGTACAAGGGAAAGCTGAGATTTAGAAAGGGGAGGGGGCTTGCCCCAGGCTCCAGGGAGTCAGTGCCCAGCTCGGCCAGCACTCCTTCTGCTCCCTGCCCACCTGCTCAACAAGGAGCTCCCAGGCTCCCCAGGGGACATATCCCTATCTGTCTGTTCCCTGGGGTGGGGTGCTGGTCCCTGCGGGTCGTTCCTCCCCGCCTTCCTCCCAAGTCTGTGGGTTTGTTGCAGGAGACAGTCTTCTCTTCCCCAGGCAGCAGGGGGCGTGGGTAGGAAGAACTACCCAGCACTGCCACCACCTGCCCACCTGGCCCAAGCTGCCCCTCCCTGGGCGGGCGAGACTCCCACCTGGATCTGCTCCATGCAGTGCTGGGGGGACTCAGCTGACACGCACTGGATCTTCGGCCTGAGCTGCCGCCGGCTGAAGGCCACAGCCATGTCTCCACACTTCTGGATCTCGGGAGTGGAGAGCACACACCAGCGAAGGAAGGGGGGCAGCCCTGGTGTGGGGCAAGCCAGCGGTCACTGCCAGGCCAGTACCGCCAGGGGAAGAGATTGGAGTCAGACCCAAGGGAAATTCTGGGCCTTTCTCCTGTCAGCTGTGTGGCTGGGATAAGTTATTTAACCATCAGATCCTGCTTCCTCATACAGAAAAGGGGCAACTGTACCTCTTACACCGGGCTGTGAGGCCTGAGGAAGACCATGGCTGTCACGTATATAACTCAGTGTCTGGCACCCATTTCCCTGGCTACAGGTGGAAGATAGATGGGATGCAGGCTAAAGGCAAGAAGCTGACTTGTAGACTATTGCAATAGTCCAGGCAGAAGACAATGCCTGAGCCAGGGCTGTAGCCACGGGGTGGAGACGGGGAGTAGCAGTGACAGGTTGAAGAAGAACTGATAGGACACCCTGGCTCCTGGATAGAGGGGCGAAGAGACCCTTCTCAAGGCAGATTCTGATGGCCTGGATCCCACCCCGCTGCGGCCAGGTGGGGCTTCTGAAACAGGCCATGCAGCTAAAGAGATGCTTCTTCCCCAAAGCCCCAGAGGCAGACAGATTGAGATGACAGGTTCCCGCAGAGGCTGAGAGGCACATCCCAGGCCTCCCTGGTGAGCATCTTCCCCCGGCCACTTTCCCAGAGAGCCTTGCCATGCCCACGGTCAAGCTGGGCTGGAGCTGGCAGCAGCCAGGACAGGTGGACTTACGGTTGGGGTCACAGAGCAGACCCTTCATGGCGTGCAGGTACTCGTGGCCCAGCCACGCCTCATAGGTCTGCGTGGCGATGGGCACAAGCTCGGAGGTGGAGTCCTTGAACAGCAGATTCTTCTGGCCATAGGCCTCAGAGCTGAACATCTGGAAGCTGCTGCCCTCGTGGCTGAACAGACGCTGTTCAGTGTGTCAAGGGGTGGGGTACAGGGTGGTGAGGGTGCTGACAGGCCACATCCTTTCCCCCCATTTCAGCCACCACCTCCTTTTTCCCTGACCTCAGACCAGGCACCCACTCTGAGGGCCCGGGGAGGCCTCCCTCCGTCTTCTGCAGCACCTCCCCCGACCCGCCGTCCCCTTCCCCTGGGCCCTGCCAGTTCTGGGTCTTCGCTGAGTTCATCCAGCATCACATTCAGCTGTGGCTAGGGGTGGGAGGGTCCTGAGGACACGCCATGGGGCTGGCAATAGCAGCCTCGATGGGGCAAAACAGCCCGGGGCAGCAGCAGTCGGAAATATACGGCTGTCATAAGCAGTGGTTTTAGCAAAACCTTATTTACCACACTTAGTTAATGGTGTGCTTTGAAAGGCATTGGTTTTGTCACTTTTGCTCATATGTTCTGGTTTTGGCTCGTAGAGACACAAGTACCAGGAGCTTCCTCTGAGGGTGCCTCAGTCTCTGGGTCCCCCTCTCGTGGCCAGCCCTCCTCTCGGTCAGCCAGAGCAGTTGGTTCCTGAGCTGACCGGAGGCTGGGGCCCATCCCAAGGACAGTCTCTGTCTGGCTCCTGTGCCTCCTGGTCCCACCCCTCCTGGTCCCACCCTGATGAGCAACCACAAGGCCCAGCACCACCCGGGAAGCTGTGCGGGGGGACCAGGGGACCCTGAGCCCACCTGGCCTTCGTTGAGCAGCCGGAAGATAAGGCCCCCATCTGTGTCAGCCCGGACCACCACGGCGTGAGCAGGCACCCGGGCCAGGTGGCACTGCCTCCACTCAGTGACATCGGCCCAGCTGCCATCCCGGCACAGCAGCTTGAAGTCCTGTGACAGCAGGGCCTGGCCCCAGGAGGGCAGTGTCTTCCCTGGGAAGAAGGAAGCCTGGGCTGAGCCAGCTCCTAAAGGGGTTGTGGTGGGTGGCGGGGAAGGCCCAGGAGAGGAATTCTGGGGGATGGCTGGGTGTCGTGGACACGAGAACCCAGCACTCAGAAGGTGGCAGAGCTTAGTGGCTGCACCCAACTCCAGGTATCTACGCAGGCTATCTTGTTCCTCCCGTTTTCTATTTCTAGCTCTCACCAATTTCTATTGCTAAAATGGATTGGAGGTATCTGACAGTAATACAATACCAAGATAAAGGACTATCTATTCAAGATAAAAGGAGTAAGAAAATAAGAAAGGCTTTGGATGAGAGAGACAAATGTGCCAAGAGTCTAGGACGGCTCAAGGCTGCCGGGAGGGAATACACTTGGCTCTGAGCAGTGGACACGGGTCAGGGCTCAGGGAGCAGGGGCCGTGGTGGGAACACACGCCGACAGAAGGGGACTTCCTAACTCCAGCTATTCATATTTCGATGGACTTCTTTCAAGTTCTTTTTCTATCTCCTGTCTTTTGACCACTTTTAACCTGGTTAAGCACATAGTTGACAGGAAATTCTCATCCTACTTGGTAGAGAATTTTTCCACAGTATTGGAAACTTTCCATAAACTCACTTATTTCTCAACAGAAAAGAAAATTTGAAAGAATAACTATTAACACCAGATAGGGATACTGAGAAGATGAATATTAAGGACTATAATTAAACCACAGATGGTCCTACATAACAATATTTTTATGGCTTTAAATTAAGACAAGGAGGAAAAAAACCTCTACAAGGAAATAGGCAGGGAAAAGATAATTTGTATGGTCATGAAAGCTTTCACTGCGAAGCTATTACCAAACAAAACCCAAAACCCACGACAGAGTAATAGTTTGGAAAAACTCCATAAAGGTCATTTTTAATGGCCACATGGTAGTTTACAGCACTCTTAATTATTCAGTGCAACTCTCCCCACGCTTCCCAATTTTCCTCTGTTTTTAGGCTGCTGCAAAACCTTTGGTTAGATCTCTGGGATATCATTTGCCTTCACACAGACAAATGCATCATTTAGGTACTTCCATCAGCCACTCCACTTCTCATCGGCTAAGAACAATGACAGTCACTTATGCCAATTCTATTCCTTTGCTCTTATCAATCTTTTTGTATAAAGTTGATTAAAAATTACTTCCTTAGATTTCCTTAGATTACCATCAAAACTTTGAGGCCAAGTGCAGTGGCTCACCTGACAGGACACCATGGATCCCAGCACTGTGGGAGGCCAAGGTGGGCAGATCACGAGGTCAGAAGTTCAAGAACAGCTTGGCCAACGTAGTGAAACCCTGTTTCTACTAAAAATACAAAAAAAAAAAAAAAAAAAACAAACCCCAACAACAAAATAGCCAGGCACGGTGGCGGGCGCCTGTAGTCTCAGTTACTTGGGAGGCTAGGCAGGAGAATCGCTTGAACCTGGGAGGCGGAGGTTTCAGTGAGCCAAGATAGCGCCACTGCACTCCAGCTTGGGTGATACAGCAAGACTCTGCCTGAAAAATAAAAATAATAATAATAAAAGGCCGGCGCGGTGGCTCATGCCTGTAATCCCAGCACTTTGGAAGGCTGAGGTGGGCGGATCACGAGGTCAAGAGATCGACACCATCCTGGCCAATATGGTGAAACCCCATCTCTACTAAAAATACAAAGATTAGCTGGACATGGTGATGCACACCTGTAGTACCAGCTAGTCAGGAGGCTGAGGCAGGAGAATCACCTGAACCTGGGAGGTGGAGGTTGCAGTGAGCCGAGATAGCACCACTGCACTCCAGCCTCGAGACAGAGCGAGACTTTATTTCATTTAAAAAAAAAAAAAAAAAAGAAAAAACTTTGAAAAAGCTTCCAGATGCATGCCTGTAATCCCAGCTACTCAGGAGGCTGAGATGCGAGGATCAATTGAGGCAGGGGCTTTGAGACCAGCCTGGGCAACAAAGTGAGATCCCATCTTAAAAAAACCCCAAGTTTGAAAAAGCTGATCTATATCCCTACCCTTTGCCCATCTTGCAAATTCTCCTTTGTCTGACTCGTCTTGGGGCCTGTGAGCAGGACCGCCCAGCACTGGTACACATCATCCTACAGGCTTCGGGGTGTGCAGGTCACTTGTTTTCCTCCTTCTCAGATCTGGCCCATGTTTGCCTTCATGATGGACCACGTGATGGACTTTCTGATTTAAAAGGCAATGATGAATAACAGCGAAAAATGACAATGACTTTTTTTTTTTTTAAAGCCAATCATCAGGCATTCTGGCAGAGGCAAAACTACAGACAGAACAGTCTGTTTGCTGCTTGCTGGCAGGTGGCAGGGGTAAAACGAACAGGGGTCTGAGGAACTTCTGGGCTGAAGGGTCTGCAAGATCTCGATCGTGGTGGTGGTTATACAACCGTATGTATTTGGCAAAACTCATACTTCAAAAGGAACAAATTTTGCTGCATGTAAATCATATCTCAATTTAAAAAAAGAAACAATCTTCAGGCAAATCTAAATTGAGGGACATTCTATAAAATAACTGGCCTGTTGCTTCAAAATGCCAATGTCATAAAAAACAAAGACTGAGAAATTGTTCCAAGATAAAGGAAACTCAAGAGATCTAACATCGGAAGCCATGTGTGATGAGAGTGTAGGTTCTGGTCGGAAAAAAAGGCTATGGAGGACAGAATTGGGACAGTTAGTGAATCTGCAATATTGACTGTAGATTAGATAACAGGATTGTATCAAAGTCGCATCGCCTGATTTTGATTACTGTGGCTAGGTACACATATCTCCTTGTCTCAGGAGGTACATACTGAAGTATTCAAGGGGTATGACATTGGCAAATGTGCTCTCAGATGGGTCAGAACACACACACACACACACACACACGCACACACATACATACACACGTACATCGAATGTGGAAAAACGCTAATTAGTTAGATTTTGAGTGAAGAATAGATGGGAGTTCTTTGAATTATTCCTGTAACTTTTCCAAAATTCAATTCTTTCAAAATTAAAAAAACTCTTAAATGACAATGACATGACGGCTCAATATATAACACCAACGTATATCTTAAGCCAGCCCTTCTCAGGGATGAGGGACTGATTCTCCAGGCAGGAGCAGAAAAATGCCAGGAAGGGCTGGTAGGGGAGATCCAGCGCTAAGGTTTGCAAATTCTTTAAAAAATCAGACCCCTGTCTTCAGAGGGAAACTGAACCCAATGCCATATTCAAATCAGAGCAGAGCAGAGCTGCCCACTGGCCCCCTTCTCCTGCCCTGTCAGCAGTGGGCAGTCCATTGTCCATTGGTGAGACTGGCCTCTGCTCTTTTGCAGCCGGGAGTGCTGAGGTTCAGAGATGGTGGAACTTGTCCACAGTCACCCAGAGACTCAGAGCAGCACTGAACTAGGGCATTTGATCCCAACTCTGCCATCTAGGGGTCCTGCCCCAGGCGGGCCTGGCCTGACACCCTGTCCTTCGGCCCATGCACCTCCCTGCCCTACTCACCATCAGTGTTCTCCAGCACCGTGCTGTGCTTCACAAACGCCACGTCCCCCGCCCCTTCTGCCAGGCACCTGCGGAGGAGAAGCTGTGAGCCTGGATGGGGCTGAGCCCCTGGCCCCTGCCCGTCTTCCACCTCTGGAGGCCTGGCTTGGGCAGTAAGGGGTAGCCATGGTGGGCATGGGTTTTCCAGTCATGCGGTCTGGGTTCCAGCTCCCTGGCTGGTTGGCTGTGTGGCTTTGTCACTTGTGGCCCCTTCCTAGCCCCTATCACCTGTAAAGTGGGGCTGGGAAAGCAGCTCCCACAGGGCTGCCCTGAGGATGAGACGTTCTTTATAATCCAGCATCGATCCTCTACAGCCGAGCTCAGGCCTGTATGGAGCAGGTACTCCGTGTATTGTATCAGCAGCCTTGACTCTCAGGGGGTTGGTTTTGTATGTGTTTGTTTTCGTTGTTTTTAGAGATAGGGTCTCACTGTGTTGCCCAGGCTGGAGTGCAGTGGCGCAATCACAGCTCACTGCAGCTTTGACCTCTTGGGCTCAAGTGATCCTCCTGCCTCTGCCTCCAGAGTAGGCAGGACGACAGGTGTGTACCACCATGCTGGGCTAATTTTCAGGGTGTTTTGAAGCACATTCTGCTCTGAGGCAGGGGATTGGACTAGAAGACCTTTTCATGCCATACCACAGAATCCTGAGTGGGAACGACCATCGACTTTTACATGCTCTCTTGATGTCACTGCCCAGTGTTGGCGGCAGGTTGGCCCTGGGCAAAGGGGTTGCTTGAGTCCCCATGCACTGAAAATACGCAGGGATTAGAACAGGTCAGGGAGAGGTGACATCAGGAGAGGGCTCTGAGGCTCCAGGAGAGTCAGAGAGAAGGGGTGCATGCCAAGGGCATGGGGCAGTGGAGGGGCAAGGGTCTTCCGCTCAGAGGTGCTGAGGACTGTTTTTCTCTCTAAGCCAAACACTGCATCCATTCAGATCACATCTGGAGCGTGGGGCACCAGCAGGCTTCCCCGCTGCAGGTGGAAATGTGAGGTAGCTAAAGGGGCCCGAGATGCTTCCTTTCCAGTCCTGGGAAGCACGTTTCCTCCCCTGCAGGCAGATGGAATTGGACCACGAGCTGGTAGAGACTCCCTTCTGTATCCACGAAAGGATTACCCAAGGTGCCAGCCTCAACCAGTGGCAGAGACAGCCCGTCCCCAAGTGTCAAGACACACTCCCCCACCCCCTCTCCCTGCTGGTCTGAGAATGGGGACGTGGGAGTGGCCAAAAGGCTGTTTTTTCCATTTTCTTCTCTCTGAGCCCTCACTTCACTAAATATACCAAACATGTTGATTTTATGAGCAAATCCAGTTTGGCATATTCCAGCTGGATGTTTTTAAACTAACCAGGGCACAGAACTATATAAAGGGTGCTTTGACAAGATGCAGCCAACCCCGCCACCTCCCCCTCCACGGCCCTCTCTGGGCAAAGGTGTTTTTCCCCAGCATCTGTGGCCTTAAGCGCCTCCGCCTGCGGGACTCAGTTCCTCCCTGCCTGCCGCCCTCCCCGCCCCTGACTTTCACTCACCGGAAGGCCCCGCTGTAGTCATAGTATCGCTCCAGGGGGCTCTTGTCACACACACCTTCCCCAGAGCTGTCTCCCCTGCAGAGGCTACACAGGGACTCAGCGTAACCGGTCTCTCCTGCCCCAGGGACGCAGCTGCCCCCAAAGTAGTTGCTGACAGCTGTGGGAAGGAGGTAGAGAGATCACTTAGCAGAACTTTCTTCAGAGCAAGCCAAGCCCCCAGGGTCAGCAGGGGGCCTGGGCCCCGCAGGGTCTCATCTGGACTCTGCTGAGAACGGTTCCATTTTCTAGCTTCAGTCTGAACAAAACTGGGGAGCTGGACCCGACCAGTAACTCCCAAAGCAGGTCCACCAAGGCAGCAGTGAGCATTGGAGAGCCTTACTTAAAAGTGGCTTGGGGGAATAAAAAATTACTCATAAATGACCACTCAGGGTAACTAAGTGACAACTAGATGCTCTCCTCATTGTAGGCTTCACTTCCAAATCAGCGAAGTGTGATTAACGACGGAGAGGAGGCTAGGCATGGTGGCTCACGCCTATAATTCCAGCACTTTGGGAGGCCAAAGCAGGTGGATCACCTGAGGTCAGGAGTTCAAGACTGGCCTAGCCGTCTCTACTAAAAATACAAAAATTAGTCAGGCGTGGTGGTGCACTCCTGTAATCCCAGCTACTTGGGAGGCTGAGGCAGGAGAATAGCTTGAACCCAGGAGGCAGAGGTTGCAGTGAGCCAAGATCACGCCATTGCACTCCAGCCTGAGTGACAGAGTTAGACTCTGTCTCAAAAAAAAAAAAAAAAAAAAAAGGGGAAATAAAGAATTACGAAGGAGGATCATTCATTGAAAGACAATACTTCCAGCACACGGAGGGAGGCAAACGCAGCAGTGGCCCGCCTCATAGGGAACGAGGTCAGGGTCTGCTGTCCTGCATGGTTCTTCAGGCCCTGCCGGCACCAAAACTCACAAATATTTATCCTGTGCTGTGCCAGGAGGCTCCCCTGCCGGCATCTGAGCCAGCTGGGCCATGCTCATCACCAGCCAGACTGAGCTTGTCCAGAGTAAACCCTCTTCCTGGTTTTTTGTGTCCTCCCAGAGGAGTGGATATTTAATAAATATGCCAAGTGACTGACAAGCCACCCACACCTGGCCACCAGCTGAGAGGGTGAAGCTTCCACGCTCTTGGGCGTGGTGTGGGTTTACACGGCTGGTTGGGCTGATGAGCCACTTGGGAGGTTTCTGGGTGCAATTCAGTGCCTTGCTTGGGTCCTGAAAAAATAGCATTTCTGGTCCTGTAAAGCTGAGGACACGCTTCTAGGCACAGCAGCCTGTGCCAGGTTTATGCCAGTGGAAAGCACTCCTTGGAGGTTCACTGCCTCCCATTCACGGGTTGGACCTGTGCCTGGCTATGTCGTGTGGGACACCACGATGGGTGAGCAATAGTTGTGCCTCACAGGGGCCAAGCAAGCAGGAAGTCAAGTGGTGGCGCACAGGGCTGGCGGCAGAGTGGCGGAGTGGGGCGGCCCGGAGGAGGGGGGTGGCTGCGCCTTCCGGGGATAAAGGATGCGGTGAGGCCAGAGGGAGGCTACCCAGTGAAGGGACAGGCATGGGCCAAGGAAAGGAGAGGGGAGGCCTGGGGACCCTCCTGCCCAGCCCAAAGTCCTCACCTTTGAGTACGTCGCAGCCCATCACTGAGAGGCGGCCGCTGTCCACCAGGTAGCCCACGGGCACGTTCCAGCCCACTGTCCGATTGATGCCTGTGTGGCAGGACTTCATGCCTTTCAGGGTGTTGATGGTCACATGGGAGCTCCTCTTGACCACAGCCACGGCGTAATAGGAGGTACCAACCTCTAGGATGGGAGGGGAGCCAGTGAGGGCAGCAGGGAGCAGCCTCAGGGAGGCTGCACCAGCGCCCTGCCCGGGACGGCTGTGGGAGAGTGTGTGCACGGAGCATGGGTGTGCAAGTGGACATATGCATAGCGCTCTAGTTACAAGAGAGCAAGTGGGTTTAATCCACACGTATGCGAGACCCTGCCCTCCAGCCTCTTGAGGTAGACACAGTCCTGAGATGTTGATGTATTCATTGATTCCCACTTTCCTTCTCAAGCAGCTGGTGCTTAGCTGGGTCCACATTTGCTCACATCTGGGGAGTTCTTTAGCTGGACAGAAGGCGGAAGCCAGCAAGTCTTCGCTCTCCAAAAGCCTAGGCCCCCAGAACTCGGAGGGTTTGAAGGAACGGTGTCAGGGTCATGGGAAGAAGAGTGGCTGGGAGGAGCAGGGGAGGGGCTTCCCGATTAGGAGAGGCAATTTCCTGGTGCTGAGGGGGTTGGAGGAGAGTGAGATGGAGGCAGAGACAGAGACACAGAGAGAACTAGCAATGTGGTCCCCAGTCACTGATGACCCTGAATGGCTGCAGGGTGCGTGTGGCGGGGCAGGGCTCTGCAGCCTTGCAAAACATTCCCCTGCACCAAGGTGGTTCCAAGGGGCGATTCAGGCAAAACACAAATGACTCAGTTACAGTAACTGATGACCAGAGGGCCTCCCATCACATGAACGTGCACACACACAGGCATGCACGTTGCACACACTGCCCCGTGGTGTGGAAGGCCATGATCAGAATGAAGTTGAGTTCTAGAACATAGAGCCAGTGTTACTTCTTGCACACCAGGGTTTGGCTCCAGCCAACCTAAGTAGCTTTGCCTAGTACCATCCTCTGACTCACCACCCTGTTTCTTTCCAATTCCTTGAATTGCCTGAGATGGTTGCAGGGCTCAGCTTACCCATCACCTCCCCAGAGCGCCGTCTTGCCTGCTCTATATCCGTGGGTTTTCCTGCAGCCCTAGTTTTCTCCGTCCTGCCCTTTCCTTTTCCTCACAGCACCCACCACATGCTTCGCTGTATCGTTTTGGTTGGTTTACTCTGCTGTGTGAGGGCAGGAAGGAGGTCTCTGTTTACTGCTCCGTGGTCCAGAGCAGCGGGCAGCAGGTGCTCAGTACAGGTGTGGAGTTAATTAAAGAGGAAGAGCTGCACGGCCCGGGAGGCAGGGCTGTTTCTGGCTGACTGGTATGCAGAATTGGACTGTGCCATGTGGCATATGACAATCACTAATTCAAGGAACCAGCCAGTGCCTTCTCCAAGCGAGATGCTGTGTGGAGTTACAGAGGTTAGACGCTGGGGAGGACCGGCCCTCCTCAGGGGACTAACGTGACTGAGCAGGCAGAGGCTTGCAGAGGCCATGGGGGTACAGGAAAGAGAGGTTCTGCTCAGGGAGCACCTGGGAGGAGGTGACAGCTGCACCAGCCAAGCAGAGGTGGTGGGGGAGACACAGGAGCAGGCTGAGCTGGGGGCAGGTCCTGTGTGTGATGCGGGGACTGGGCCAAGGAACTCACACTTTCCAGCACATACCCATGTCAGGTGGGCACACGGCCTGGCTCATTTAATCCGTGTGACAGGGCATTTGTTATTATCCCCATTTTACAGCCCGGGAAGTGAGGTTGTCCAGGGTGACAGAGGTCATGGGAAGGGAAAGCGCTGGGCCCTAAGCATGCAGGTGGCCCGGCCTGAAGGACGCCTTGTTCACCTGAGGCAGTTACATGAACAGCACCAGGCCTAGCGCTGCACCAGGCACGGGGAGCCCTCAGTAAGAACCGAGTGAGCAAAGGCTGGGGGGCTGCTGGGCTCCCTGAGGGAAGGGCAGACTTGGGTCAGCTCTCCATGTCCCTGGAGCTCTTGCCCCTGGGGAATTTGAGAGAGACTTAGGGTGCCCTCAGGGCATTCGTCTGGCTGGGACTCCAGGACTGCTGTGTGGACAGGGCTGGTGACCAGCTCAGGGCTGTAGGGTCAGGCCTGGACCAGCAAGGGCAGCCTGGAGGGCTGACTTCCAGCCGCCTTCCTCCGTCCTCCCCTGCACCTCCTACCTTGATCGTACAATTCGCCCACCACGGGCTTCAGGCCATGCTCCTCTCCCGCCTCATAGATGGCTCCTCCATCCAGAGTGATGGCGTCAGCCTCCTGGGCCTGCAAGGAAATGTGGCTCAGCCAAACCTGTCCCAGCCAGCACAATCAGCAGGGAGCTTGGGACACCTACCAGGTGGCCTAGGGCCCCGCCCTGAGCCCCGAGGGCTGTGCTGTCCTTCTCATCTGGCCCAGGAACCCAACCAGGGTCCAGGGCTCTCCCCGTTTCCCAGGCCAAGGATTCACCTTGCTTTCCTAGTAATGTTATTTAAAAAATATTAATCATTGACTTTGCAGGACTTAGATATTATATTTTAAAAATCAAATAGTAGAAAACAGCACGCAGTGAAATGTGTCTCCCTCGCTTTCTCTCCCCCTGCACCCCGCCTCTACTGCTGCCCTGGGTTTTCTAGCTTTTTTCCTCGAAGATGATCTATGTGTGGGGTTTCTGCCCTCACATGGAGCCTGACCCACAGCCTTGGCCCTGTGTGGGCCTATGACTGGAGCAGGTCTTGGGGGCATAGTGGGGGCGGAGCTGGAATGAAAACCCAGCTTTCTGTGCACCTGCCCCAGAGGCACGCCCCTCTCTTGTGGTGCCTTTGAAGATTGTCAGTGTCATTTAGCAGGTCTCCTGCTTCTCAGAGCTGCTTTCCTACCCCATACTCACCCACCTGGGAGTCCAGCCCCTGCTCCTCCTTCCCCAGAAACTACACAAGCCCCCTTCTGGAAAGCCCCATGGCAAAGTGAGCAAGTAGCCACCTGGGGCCACTGAAGGGTCACTACCATCTGGGGGCCCCTCAGCAGGGGCCTTGTGGAAGAGAAGCCTCTCAGGCCCCTTTCCTTGCTGGCGCCCCTCTGAGCAGCGGCACTCCTGAGGCTCCCACCTCCTGGGACTGGCGGAGACAAGCTGGCCTTGTTGCTGGGGAGACTCGGGAGATCCTATCGGCTGAGTTCAGCCCCTTTCCCGGTGAATGAGGCTGTTATGTGCTCCCTCCTGAGTCAGAGCCCTTTTGTCTGGCAGGGCGGAAGGGAGAGGACTCACCGCGATGAGCTGGATGCAGTGGTTGGCCGAGGTGCCCTGGACGCAGAGGAGGGAGGGCTGGATGCCCGCTTCCCTGAAGGCCTTGCTCATGTCGCTGCACTTCTGCTGCTCTGGGTCTGAGATAGTGCACCACCGCACCTCCACGCCACCGAGCACTGCGGGCAGGGGACTGACTGTGAGGCCTGGCTCCCCCGCCAGGCCCAGCCCTGGCCCACCACGGAGGGTGGCTCCAGCAGCTCTGTGCGGGCCCATCGGCCTGGAGAGCCAGTCCTCTAGAGCAGCCTGCCCTCCCACAGGGAGGCACCAGGCGCAGAGACTGGGAAACGGCTGGTATTCCTGTGCTCAGGGCCTCTCTGACCAGGAGCATGGCTGCTGGCAAATGGAACGGCTCAGAGCCAGGCCGTTTACAGAGGAGTGGGAGGGTCTACAGGTTGCTTCTCAGCTTCCCCCACCTGGAGGGAGCACTGGCTGGGGAGCCTCGGCAGGCCCGCGTAGGTTCCGTCACACAGCAGTGTCCCTGGGCCTTCCTCATGAACTGGGTCATGAAAATGAGGTGAGGGGGCTGTGGGTGGGCCACTCTCCACGAGCCCTGCACCCTCAGGGAGCATCTGCGATTGTGCTGGCTGCAAACTCACCTTTGGAGTGCACAGTGCCAGGCCCTGCCAAGGGAAGTCAGCAGACAAAGGGGAGGCTGAGGAACCATCAGGGTGGGTTCAAGTTCCTGCCCTCTAGCTGGTAACTTCAGGTAACTTATTTGCCTCTCTGAGCCTGCTTCATCTTCTGACAAAACAGATAAACCCACCCTCCGTGCTGAAAGTAAGCCCACGTAGAGAGCCCGAGACACACAGAGCCTCAGTGGGATTTTGCTTGTGCCTCAGGATCTGAGCGGGTCAGAGTCCCCGAGAGCTCCCAGGCTAGGGGCCAAGGGGAAGGGGTGTGAGTCTCTTGGGGTTGATGACTTTCAGGCCTGAGCTCCTCTGTCATTCACCCCGCCCCAGCCAGCACTGCCAGAGGCCTGTGCTGCAGAGAAACGGATGACTCCCCACTCCCGGAAACCAGGTCACCCCCTCCTCTCCCCACTCCCAGCGGCACCCTAGAAAGTCGAACTGCCTTCCCCTCCCCAGCGCTCCAAGGCCCCTACCACCCAGGCGGGAAACTGCAAAGTTCAGTGACTTCATTGTCTGCATTGATGAGTGCGCCGGCAGCCACATCGGTGCTGTGACCTCCATCCCCTCAGCGGACGCCGCCCGCAATCCCTGCGAGTCGCTCCCCGAGGTCCTGTCTCCCGTCCCACGATGCTGGGCCCCCACTCCCTGGGGCGCCGACACGAGGGGACCCAGCCTCCGTCCCACCTCCATTCCGGCAAATGCAAGCCCTCCCAGGCAGTCTCCCGCGCCCCTCCTGGTCAGTCCCTCTGAATCTTCTCCTGCGGGGACTCGGGAGAAAGAGCTGCTTTGGCCCCGCAAAGTCTCCCTGGGTTCCCGCGACCGTCAGGAGGCGCCGCCCTCTGGGCCCTCCTCTCCACACTCCAAGGCCTCCCCACCACGTCCCAGACCGCGCTTTTCCTTGGCGCGTCCGAAGCCTCACGTTTTCCAGGCCCGGCTCAAGGCCGCCTCCTCCAAGAAGCCTTCCAGACCTCCCTGTCTGCCCGTCAGTGCTAGTTCCCTCCTCACTCGACCCCGAGCCCTGGCATCCCCTATCTCACTCCCCCGGGGTCAGGCACATTTCCAGCCCCGGGACCTGCTCACCCGGGCTGCAGAGCCCAGGACTCTGTGCGCCCTCGGCTCTCACAGCGGGGCCTCACCGGTGCGCAGAGCCACGAGCAGCCACAGGGCCGCGGCCGGGCCCCGCATGGCGCCGTCGGGGCTGGCTGGGGCCGGGCTGGGTCCAGGTCCGAGGAAGTCAGCAGCTGCCGGCCTTCCTCCCTGCTCCCTCCTCACGCTGGTGCGAGCTCCTTAAGTGCGGCGGGGAGTGCCTGGGCGGAATCCACGCCCCTGGGGCGCAGGTCACCTCCCGCCGGCCCCGGACCCCACACCTGGGCTGACCCGACGCGCCTGGGCCGGCCCTCTCGCGCCCCCTGCTGGAGTCCCGGCCTAACGCTCGGGCCCGGGGAAACATGTTCGGAACTCTACCCTGCCCTCCTCTTGTGCTAGAAGACTCCACATGCCATGTCTAACTGGAGGGAGAAAAGCTTAGATGTGGAAGGAAGAAGAGGTCAGAATCCCAGGCTCTGAGCTGGGGGGGGAGCTGGAAGGACATCTCATCCGCGCAGCAGCTCCCTCCAAACACACCTGCACGGGGAGCCCAGGCCAGCCGCCCTGGCGAGGGAGGAGCTGCGCAGGGGCGTCTCCGTCTAGCCGATGCCTCTCCTCGGGCCTAGACAGGGGAGGTGACTTGCCCGAGTCAGGTACCTAGTCAATGGAAGAGCCAGCTGATTCCACCCTGCTTTGGAAGGTGAGGAGAGGACCAGAGAGGAATTGGAGGAAGCAGAAAAGGAGAAAGAGGTAGAGACAGGGAGGAAGAGAGTGAAGGTGAGGGAGGAAAAGGTGGGCTGACCATATTTCCAGGACAGTGGTTCTCCAAGTGTGGTCCCTAGGCCAGCCACGTTAGCAGCACCCCGGAACTTGTTGGAAATGCAAGTGCTCGGCCCCGACCCACTGAATCAACAGCTCTGGGCCCACGATCTGTTTTTATTTTGGGGCACAGCAAATGTTGAGAACCACTGTTCCAGGCAGACAAAAGCTGCGCTCCTCGTGTGGTTGGGGATGTGGGGAATGAACTGAAGAAATTGTTAGACATCTGTCTCCATTTAGGTCTCACCTTTTGTCCAAGCCCCTCATGAGGCTCTCTCTGACGTGGGTAATTTAAACAGTGAGAAAGAAGGATCCCTCTGAGTCTGTCAGTCCCTGAGCTTGCTCCATGCCCTGGGGAAGGAAGCCCTCCCTCCTATTGGCCCATGAAGCTACTACTTATCCCACACTGGATTCGGAGAAGGAATGTGGGCAATCTACTGACTGTGGGCAAGTTCCCTCCCCTCTCCAGGCTTATTGCCCCGTATGTAAAAGGTAGGTCATGATGGCTCTCACATGCCATACTGTTTCCTCTCCTGTCTGCTCTGGAGAACTCATGTGCTGTGGAAGCTGTTTCTCCATCCCCAGCTGGGTCCACCCAGAAGAGGGGGTACTTCTTCCTAATTCGCACAAAGGTGCCAAAGGGACTAGCAAGCAGCCCTGCCAGAGGGGCTAACGGCTTGTCTATAAGGTAGAATAAATAGAAGTTATCTTAACAAGCCTCATCCTCCTGACCACGAGGGTAGACTCATTTGGCGTGCTCCAGGAGCCACCAGGTTACGGGCAGGATCTGTTTGTTGACTAAGTCCTTCCTCTGGCAACACTTCAAGAGATGCTGATAGGGAGTCAGAACAACCATAACCTAAGAAGTCTGGTGAGCTCTTTCACAATGAGGTTCTTCCCTTATCTCCTGGATGTCATTCAACTGTGACTCATCAGTGAACTTGCTGTCTCTGGGTTCTAGAGGATTCACATTGGGTCCATTTGCCCAGTGTTGGCATGAACATGTATCACCTTTGTACAATGGGGAACTCTGCCTCAGCTTGAGCCAGGATTCTGCCATTTCGGGGGTCCAGACATCCCTGGGTGTGCCAGAGAAATGGGTGGGATGTAATGGGAGCATAATAAGCCAGCCATTTAATCCACAAACAGCCTTCTGGAGGAGCAGAAGCTGAGGTTACTTTGGTCCCCATTCTAGACTCATATTGAGGTTAGAGGGAGAGCATACAAACTAAAGGAACTGGTGTCACTGACACTTTGATAAGATTCTGGGGCCTAAGCAACTCTGCCTGGGACTCTCTGACCCTACCCCATACTGTGAAATACAAAGCACTCTTCTCCACTCTTGCCAAAGACACAGCCCTGGCTCTCCAAGGATTCAGAAGCCTTGAGCTTGTCAGGGAGGTGAGGAACAGTAGCTCCCATGGAGGGAATACACTACAGGCAGCTTCAGAAAGAGGGGCCTTCTGCAGGAGGCTGAGGAAGTCTGTCAGCAGGCATTGGCTAACGAGCCAGCAAAGGATGAACTCCTCTACCCAAAATCTTAGGAAAAAAATATTTTTTCCAACAAATCATAATTGCTATTTGTCTATTTCTATGGTCCACAATATCTTTGATTAAGATCAAGCCAAATAATTTTCATTCTGGGGAACTCTTGGAAGGGCTGGTGTGCCCTGAGAAAATTAGAATGTGAACATTTGCAGTAGTGTGGCTTCAAAGGGTATTACACTCTTGCTGACTAGTTAATAAATCTGAATTTGTATATTGAGAACAATGGCAGACACAGTGAGCAAATTTTAGGAATATAAGTGCTTCCCCCCTGCCCTTTATAGGAAAAGTATTTTTCCTATGAATCTAGACTTAGGGGGAGTCCTGTTCATTTGGGCTACATTGATGGTGTACGTGCAGGATTTTCAAAGGCAGAGTCTATGTTTGATCCTTTCTGTGCTCAGCACGGGGCTTGAACATACAGGAAGATTTCTAAGTGTGAACTATTATGTTTTAGGATGTTATTAACTATCATTGCTGGTGTCTGATGGTGCTGAGGCGAAGAATGAGAAGAACCATAGGATCTGGGGACTATGGTGGCTCCAAAGGGCTGTCTGAGCAGGTTTCAATGGCATGGCCAGGAAACGGAGCCTCATGAGGGCAGGGATGGTGTCTTGTCCGCCACAGTTCCTAGTGTCTAGCATCAGGTCTGGAATAGAGTAGGTATTCAATACATAATTATGGTATTATTATAAATGAAGAGAAGAGTGAACAGAGTATCTCAGGACATCTGGCTAAAAAAGGGAGAGGGGCTGTTTTCAGGGGACTCAACGTCAAGGGTAAGTTTTTACAGAAGATATTTGATCAGAATGTGAAGAATAAGATCAAGACAGAGCGGGCAACCATGAAAGGAAAACAAACCATGCTTCTTCCGGGGCTGGGAGAGGAGGAGGATGGGAAAGGCTTCAACTGAGCTCAGCCTGCAATCAAGTGGAAGTCTCTCAATGCCGAGCTCAGTTTATTATCAAACCACAAAAGCTTTCTTTTCCTGAAAAACTTACTTGCAGTTCAGACTTTAATTGTAGAAGATTATAAAGACTCAAGGTGAACTCTGAAGATATAGTTTTAAAGCCATTAATAAATCTCCATCAACTTCACTGAATATGAGTTAATCTGAGAAGAAACCAGTGTAAAAGGAGATAAAGAGTGAAGAAGTAAAATCAAGAATACTGTATTTGGCTTTGTCACTAAAGACTTCCAGAGAAATTATTTATACCGCAGCTACTTCCAAGGAGGGCTTCAGCTGACTTATAAAGAAAACATATATGCACTAGGAATATAAAAATCATAAAGCATGTTCGAGAAGGGAGATTATTATACAGGAACCAGAAAAGAAAGACTATAATTGAACAAAAAAATTGGCTTAGAGATTTATAGTCAGATCTTTTTTCTTTGAGATGGAGTTTTGCTTTTGTCTTGTTGTGCAGGCTGCAGTGCAATGGCATGATCTCGGCTCACTGCAACCTCTGCCTCCCAGGTTCCTGCCTCAGCCTCTTGAGTGCTGGGATTACAGGTGTGCGCCACCACACTCAGCTAATTTTTGTGTTTTTAGTAGAGACAGGGTTTCACCATGTTGGCCAGGCTGGTCTTGAACTCCTGACCTCAGGTTGTCCATCTGCCTCGGCCTCCCAAAGTGCTGGGATTACAGGTGTGAGCCCCAGCGCCTGGCCTATAGTCAGACCTCTTTATGCCCTTCTCCATCCCCATGTCTACCAATTTGCAAATGAAGTCACTGTCAACACTTAAAAGGCAGCTGTTTCCAGACCCTTAAAAAGTCACAGCAGTGAAGACAACCATGCTACCGAGGCCGGCAGGTTCTGGAGTAGAGAAGCCGTGCACCCTTATCTGCCGTGGGTACTTCACTGGGGAAAAGAAATACAATAAAAAATGCCACCTAATCTTGAGACATCTAAAATGGCAAAAGCAGCACAGAAAGCACATTCTCAGCATTAAGTGGACACCCAAGAAGTACTGGAGGAATTCAGGCATCAAGGGCTGTAACCGGCCAGGTTTCTGCAGGTGAAGGGATTTAGGGTGGCTTTGAAGAAACTAGAGCTTTGATAAGGGGACCTGGGTGGGGAGGACACAACATTTGGGAGGTGGTGTTGACAAAGGAGGCATTTGCATTGACAAACAGCTAAGACAAGCTCTGCAGAGGGTGTAGGTAAGAGGTATGGCCAGGGAGGTTAGTGTTGGCAGAAGACTTACTGATTACATACTACATTCCAGGAACTATACTTTTACAGGTGAATTCATTCATTTGGATCTACGATACATGAAGGTCACCGAAGAGAGGAAAATACATGCTGCACTTTAGGAAGAGTCATCTGGTGGGTAGCTGGATCAGCAAGGGAGCAGATTAGAGGCTGGGAGATGATTTAAGAGGCCACTACAGTAATACAGGTCAGGGGTAAGAACCTGGATTAGTGATGACAATGGAAATGAGAGTAAGAAAAAAATAATAGTGTTTGGTGATGATGGGATGTTTAAGAAAGGGAAGTGTCAAAAGCAGTACAGCTAAAATTTAGGTGACCGAGAGAATATAAAGTATAACCATTACTGGCTATGAGTAGGAAAGTAGTTAAAAGTTCAGTAAAGCTTTTTCCTAGTAAGGGTATGTAAGATAAACTAAATCTAAACCAAGCACTGAACTTTCAGAGAAAGGGACCTATCTTCAAAAGATGTCTTTTCTAGTCTTAAATACCACTAGGGAAGTAGATATTTTTGATCAGATGACACGCGATTTAGAAAAGCTTTTTGTAGAGACTCAGTAGTGTGGAACATATGGGACTTTCATACACTTCGTCTTGTCTTTAGCTATCCCATCTGTGAGGTAAATGTACCCAATTTTAGACATCCTAAAGAAGATAAGATTACATCACTTTCTAATCTTTTCCTCCATCAGAAAATTCATTTTATCATTAATTCATTAGCAAGTTTCACATGCTAATTGTTTTTTTGCACTGACTTGTCTATAAAGAAATTCATTCTGCTGTAGTTAAAAATTGTGCAAATGACACTGGTAGTTAACAGCTGGCTGGCAGAAATAGGGATAAATATAGGCAGAATACAAGTAGTTTATTTCTACTTTCGGTAAACACCAGTATTTCCTAAGGATTAATCTGGAGCCAATTTCAGGCAGGGACCTGTAATTTTTTTTTTTTTTTTTGATAACACCCAAGTGAGCAGTCATATTGTGGTAAAAATGGGAGACTGTCAAGGCCACATGTGCTACCCTTATGTAGGAAAGTGTCGTGCCCATGGGTGGAACCAGGGTTCATCAAGGATTCCTTAGGTATGCTGCACTAGAATTAGATTTCTATAAATTGCATCAGTAATATTTAAAATGCATAGAGGTTGTCACCTAAAGAAAACAGTAATTTGGAAAAACGACAATCCTTTATCTGAAATCCAACAAAATTTTCTTGAAAGATCAGGGTTTTGTCTCCATGGACTGTTTTCTAAATTATAAGGCTAATAGACAATCCCATCTTCTGCAAATTGCCTGTTCGCAGTCTTCTTCTCATTTACTGCTGTCCTAGATAGACTACATGTATTTCACTTAGGACATCAGTAATGAGTCATGCATCAGTCACTGGCACACCTAGCTATTGGATCATTAGTATTTTTTCCTGAGGGCTTGAAATTCTTAAGTGCTCATTCTGGTAGTCATTCCTGCTTTAGACGCAAATTTCTTCTGTAAACAGGCTCTCTGGATCTATCAATCTGCCTTTACAATTTGTTTCAGGATGACAGGCTCCTGTGCAACTGCCTAAGCATGTGGATGCTCACAGTACTGATGGAAGTGGGCGTGGGGTTGGGCCCATCATGGCTTTCAGCATCAGAAACCCTTTCCTGCTAGCTGCCGCTTGTTCCTGTAGTCTAGGGTGGCAAAGAAATATACAGCTATCATGGGATGGAAATAACCCAAAAGTCCTTCAACCAGTGAACACATAAACTGTGGTACATCCAAAAAATGGAATACTGCTCAGCAATGAAAAGCACAGATACATGCAGCAACATGGATTACTCTCCAACGCATTTTGCTAAGCCACACCCCAAATGCTCCATTTCATTCCATATGACATTCTGGGAAAGGCAAAAGTATTGGCACTGCAGACAGATCAGTGGCTGTCACAGATTGGGGCTGGGAGGAGGTATGGACTACATAGGGAAAGGCATCAGAGAATTTCTTTGGGATAGTGGGACTTTCGTATTCTTGATTGTGGTGGTGGTTACATGACTCTATGCATGTGACAAAAGCTAGAATGATACACCAAAAAAAGTGAATTTTACTATAGACAAATTAAAAAATAAACATGTAAAACAGCAGCTTCCCCTGGGGTGGGAGGAGTGACCAGGAAGAATCTAAGAAGTTCACCTGGGGTGTCAGTCATGCTCTGCTTCATGATTACATAAGGTGATGTATACCTGGAAAGTATTAAGGTATAAGTACACTTATGCATATCCATACATTTTACACAGATATGTTACACATCAGTAAAAAGTTACCTGATCACCATTTCTGTTCATAATGCTGTTTACCAGACTAGGATTTATTGTTTTGCCATCTTTTAGGTAACCATATTTGGGGTGAAGTGGAGAAAGAGCCAGTGGTGGAAAGTGTAAGCAGTGACTATTTCTAGTCAAATGAAATAAAAGATAAAATATTTTATCTGGGTGATTTAAGTAATATTTTCCACATGATTATTTTAGGCCTGTTTTGAGACTCTCTTAATGTTCTGGAGAACTGCTAGGAACTGCTGGGTCTAGGACCATGCACAATGGAGGATGGCTTATGAAACCTCGATGCTTTCCAGTTCCATGTTTGAGACTGAGTTATGGTGGGCCACAACTCACAACACCTTTGACAAACAATAGGGATCCTGTGAAGACAACAGCAAACATGATTATAGAGACTGAAATGTAAATACTTTAAATTCTGTCGAAGGAAATTTCCCTATGAAGAATGGTAGACAATATTCTGAGTCTTCCACGGTCAATCATAAACACACCACTTAGGGGAAGAACACACATTAAGTTTCAAGTATCAGATGGTATGACTGCGTTTTGTATATAACTCTTTAGCCCTTATAACACTCCTGCAAGGTAGTCATTCAAATCCCATTTAAAATATGGCAAAATTGAGGGTCAGGTTAATCCTCACAAGAGAAGCTGGAACAATTCTAAGCTTCTGATTCCAAAGAAAAAGGGAATTAGCTTTTAGAATGTTCTACGTGCTAGTTCCCTTCATCTGTAATCTTACTGATTCTCAAATTATCTCCATTTTACAGATAAGTAAACAGTAAGAGGGATTATGTGACTTGCTCAAAGTTATGTAAGTGGCAGAGTGGCATTCAAATCAAGCTCTGATTCCACAGCCCACATTCTTCGCATCAGAGTGCACTGCTGCCAAAGTCAGTGAGCGGTATACTGTGCAATTCTGGAGGCAGATAAATGCAATCTTAGACTCAACTACCAGATGCTCTAAACTTGGGTCAGCACAGTGACACTCATATTTTTCCCTGGTATCTTTCAAAATGCAACTTCATTGTAATATCATAAATGTACCAATATTTATAACATAAGTAATTCAAACCTTCAGGGACTGAATAACCCACAAATTCCAGCTCCTAGAATGGGAGGAAAAGGAATTTGTATGGTAGGAAAACCATTTTCAAGGAGTCAGGAGTTAAAGGTTCTAATCCTGGCTCTGTCTCTGATTTGCAGTGTAACTTAAGACACAGGGATCTTTAGGCTTCTATTTTATCACATGTAAATTAAGAGTGTTCAAGGCAGAGAATCTTAGAAGGTAACTGCTCTACTATCTTAGAAAACAAATTTTACTCATTGCTAAAGTTCCTGAATTGCCATCTTTGGAGTTGAAATACTATGTAGTGTTTAGCAAGTATTTGTTAACCAGAGTGTATGTTTTGCTGGAATGAGCTCTGCAGGCTTGCTTCCATTATTTATTAAGAGCCCTAGGTAGTCATAGAACAGCAAAGCAACCAGATAGGTCCAGCCACATTTAAGAGACATTTTTCTTTTTGCCAGCTTAAGAATATGAAGAGGTATATTAAAAATAGAGACTTTACAAAACATTTGAAACTGTGTATTATCCTCTGGACATTACAATAACGGACTACTTTCTAACAAATACTGTTTCATTTCTGGTTCTAAAGGGTTCTTTCTTTGCATGACATTGTGACAGGCCCTAGGCTGACTTGTTTCCCACAAACAGTCTTTTCAGCTGTGATGGGAGTGACTTGTTCTATGGGTCTGTCCTTACTGGTTGTATGACTTTGGGCAAAGATTTTCATATAAGACTCTCCTTATTTGTAAAGGATTGCTAAAATGATAATTTAAGTTATAGTTCTTTACACAGTAGGAACTGAAAAATGAGGCAGCAAAGTGTATTGAAAAGAATGTAGACTTGGGGAAGAGAGGCTTGGATCCAAATACTAAGCACTGCCAATTATTAGCTAAGTCATCTTGGGCAAGCAATTTAATGTAAACCTTACAGTGTAGCTAATAACACCACCTTCTCTCTCTTTCTTTTTTAATTCTCGCTTTTTAAATTAAGAGGTAGGATACTAAAGTGGCTATTGCATAATACTCAGCAATTATAAATTTCATTATTGATAGTCCTATACAATCTAGAAACCTGCACAATCATATATTCTTACAAAAATATCACTTATCAAGAACATCAAGAAAACAATCTTACAAAGATTTTAATACATAAATGACATCCTTTTATAACCGCTTGGTATTTTACGACATGTGACTATTTGGCAAATACTTCAAAATAGCTTATGCTGTGGTCTTGTAAGACAATTTCTGAAGCTCTTGAGATTTTACAGATTTCTTCTAGTATGTTTATGTTTGGTTAACAATCTACAATATTTAGTATAACAGCAATTGTGTGTGTGTATTTCAATGTGTTAACATATTCTGTTGCCTAATGGCTCCTGAATTCATTTATAAATTACATGATGCTTCAAATTGTTTCAAGAATTTGTTAGCTTATAAAATATTTTTTCTTTCAAAATTCAAGACACATTTAACATATGAGTTTTACAATACAGTTTATTAGCTGTTCTCCTCTTCTTCATAAATGGAATGGATAACGTTGATAATTCTTTACAAACCAGTACTCATTTAAGAAACTGTAATGAAGAGGTTGTCATAACACGTATTTAATAAACAACTCCAAAGAGCAATGGGAAGCCAAATATTATTAATATAAAGGACCAGAGAAATTGATTTCTGAAATCATTTCTACCTTTCACTAAGATTTCCTAAAATTGCTCACCATGAAGATCTGTGCAATTCTACTGCAGAGCAGCGGATGAAAGGTGTCTGAGGGGAACACACACACATAAATGGGGCTTCTGCCTGCCTTCCTATTAATAAAAGGAGAACTAGAAGGAAAGGGCAAGGACCAAAATCAAACCTGATGACAAGGACAACAGTAACAATAACAACAAAAAACCCCAGGAACCATTTGAAAACTTTTGCAGGAAAGAGGAGAATATGCCCGTACTTTTACTTATAATCTGATTTCCCTAAATGTTTCTCCTCACGACCGCCATGCTCCCATTTTCAGTTCACATGATTAAGGAAGATAAGTCTATTCAATTAATATTTAATTTAAAAACCAAACAAAAAGTTAGGAGTAGGTGGTAAAAGAAACAAAATATATTTTAAATATATATATATATATGTGTGTGTGTGTGCAACTATGTAAAGACAATAATTCCCATAGTTACAGAGTTTAAAGAAAGGTTTATATATATATTTATATATATTTTATTATAACAAAATAGGCAGCTATTGTGGGTAAAATATTCAGTAAAATCTGACTCCTAAGAATACATTTTACATTTTAGGCTATGAATTGGACTCCTTTTCCATTGCCATTATGGTTACAACATCACCACTGTTTCGTCTGTATTTATATCTAGGAAATTTTCTCAACCTTCTGTGTAAAAGGTGAACTTCCTTAGCACCTGAACATGGCCTCAATTCAGAAAATGTGATGATCATTACGTATGAACAACTTCTGTAAGACACGACAGTGTTGCTCAAGTAGATGAAAAACATTTACATGTTATTATTCCTAGCAGATGTACTGGGAAAAAAGAACCCTCAAATAATAAAGACTTTAAGAACTCTTAGGAAAAATGAAATCCCTTATGAAAGTTAACTCAGACATTAATTTTGAAATTAAAAAACATGTCTTCCTTATTTGTCTAAAATGAAACAACTGCTTTGATGATAGAAGTTGAGAAAAGGACTTGAGAATACTACATTGGCCAAACCATGCTATTAAACTTAAGCGTGCATAGTTGCTCAAAGTCTACTAAAAATCACTGATTAAAACCACTTTTTCATTTGTACTGAAATTTGAAAAGAATGTATATAAAGCTTTTCAGAAAATCTCTTAAAGTTACTTTCCCTTAAACATTAAGGAATTTTACCACAATTTCTGCGTCTCCCCAAATTCTTAATAGCTGATCAGGCCATTCCATCTTCAGTTCTGAAAAATGGCCACTAACCAATAGTGACATTAAATAATACACATGATATAATTTGAAGGAGACACTACATGTAAAAAATAAGCGCAACTGCAGACCATGACGTGTGGGATATAATTCACCGTGAAGTAAGTGTTGAAGAAAGACTCCGGAGGAAAGGGCAAAGAGATGTCAAAGAAAACGGAATTGTGGAAAAGAGAAATAGAGAAACATCAGTTTTCATAACTTTTCTTTTGCTGGAACCCAGATGTAAGAACCAGACTGTTCCTCTATGATCTGCTTCACTTGGTTGTAAATGTCTTCCAGCGTATCTCCCTGTACAATAGCTGTAATGATAAAAACAAAATCAGAAATCTCCGTTAATTGTCTATTTTTGTCATTACAATTATTGGTGAACTAGTAGCAGCTATTATTTTTGAAAAGTTACTCATGCAGGAAGAATCACCATTTATGCAGTTTGCTGAAAAAAAAAAAAAAAAAAAAAAAAAAAAACCAAAAACACCTCACTTCATTAATTTTCCTATTTGTACAGTATAAAATTTTTATCTTGAAAATGGATCACAAAGCAAGACTTGGTAACCTTTTCTTTTGTTCTTTTACCAACTGAGCACATATTAGTTTTATTCTTTTAAAACAAATTATTTTTTTAACTTTCCTGATTTCTCCATAAATGTAGAAAAAAGGAAACTGGGTACAATCCCACAGAGGATGATGTGGATACGTTTTTATTTTTGGGTAGGATCGTGGGGAAAACAGCTGATTACAGATTGACACTACTTTCTTCAGTATGCTAGCATGTCAGGTACTGTAGTGTAGGTGAACTGAGATATATAAGCTGGCTTGTTAGTGGTTAGAGACTTAACAATCAATGTTTATTTGCTGCCTGAAATAATGTATGAAAAAACGAGTAACAATTACTAACAACTAAGTCTTTGGAAACAGCTGAAGCCCTTGATGTCTGTGAGGGACGAGGATCAATTTAAGAAAAACAAAGGAACAAACAAAATACACAAAGTATTACTAGACAACACTAAGCACGAGAAACTTTTTAAGAAGAAAGAAAATGTTTATGGTTGGGCATGGTGGCTCAGGCCTGCAATCCCAGCACTTTGGGAGGCTGAAGTGGGAGGGTTGCTTTAGGCCAGGAGTTTGAGATCAGCCTGGGCAACATAGTGAGACTCTGTGTTAAAAAAAAGTTAGCTGGGCATGGTGGTGTGTGCCTGTCCTTTTGGCTACTTGGGAGGCTGAGACAGCAGGAAGATGTATTGAGCGCAGGAGTTCACATTTGCAGTGAGCTACGACTGTACCAGTGGATCGTACCATTTGCCTGGGTGATAAAATCAGACCTCGTCTCTCATAAAAAAGTTTACATATAAATGAAATAATTCAGAATTGCAAGTTAAGTAAGTTACTTATTAAACTACAAAAAGATGTCCAGTGATTTGGAAGCACATCATAGATGTAGATTTCCATAGTCTGGAGCATAAAATGTCAAAGGGAGATTTTAAATAACACTGTCTATTTGGTGCCTGAGATTATGTTCACAGAAGAAAGAAGTTGTATGTAGGCAGGAAGGGCTTATAACATATGTAGCTAAGAATGCTCTGAGTAACCAAAAATTTTAAGTAACATAATATTCGCTAGTATCAGTTTTGTGAGAGTTCTACCTTTTGAGCTAAATACCGACATGCCTCAATGTCCCTGAAGACTCAGTTCATTTGACAAAAACACTTGGTTTATGGGTTTGGCATCTTGATGCACTCCAACAGCACAGGTCAGAACCCCAGAGCATTTCACAGTGTAGGCTGACAACAGCATCCAAGGATTTATTTTAGGAGAAAAGAGCTAGTCAGGAATTGACTTGGGAAACACACATTCTGCTTACTTTTAAAATTCATTAATAGAATGGCTAGTAAACCAGGATACTCCTTAGGAAGAAACTGGTAAAGCATAAGGCTGCAGACACCTTAACCACGTGATTAAAACTAGCACCACAAGTAACGGCACAAGTAGATATCGTAAACCTTCTTGTACAGAAAGATACATCTTTACTTCATTGCTATTACTGCCCCTAATGCATAACCTAAATCTAATCATGAGAACACGTCAGATAAATCCAAATTGAGGGAGGGACATTTTATGAAAGAACTGGTCTTTGGCCAGGTGCAGTAGCTCACACCTGTAATCCCACCACTTTGGGAAGTCAAGGTGAAGGTGGGCAGACTGGGTGAGCCTAGGAGGTCAAGATCAGCCTGGGCAACATGGCAAAATCCCATCTCTACAAAAAATACAAAAATTAGCTGGGCATGGTGGCTCTAGCCTATAGTCCCAGCTCCTCTGTAGGCTGAGGTGGGAGGATCACTTGAGCCTGGGAAGTGGAGGGTGCAGTGAGCTGAAATTGCACTGCTACAACACCCTGGCCTGGGTGACAGAGAGACCTTGTCTCAAAACAAACAAACAAAAAACAAAGTTTTTACTCTTAAAAAATGTCAGTCAAGGTCATGAATAACAAGACTTGGGAACTATTTCAGATTAAAGTACATTAAAGATGTGATAATTCAATGCAACATGTGACCCTGAAATGGATCCTGTATTGGAACAGAGAATCCATTTTTTTCATTTTGCTCTAAAGGGATTAGAAGAATAGTAAAATAATAGTAAAATAATAAGTAAAATAATATAGATCTTCTGATCTATATTTTAATAATATACTATAAAATAATAGTAAAATAATATACTATAAATAATAATATAGTATATTTTATAATAATATACTATAAAATAATAGTAAAATAATATAGATCTTCTGATCTATAGATATTATTAAATTTCCTGATTTTGATAATAAAAACTATGATTATATAAGGAAATGTCCGTTTTTTTTTTTGAAAATACACACTGAATTTTTTTTTTTTTTTTTGGAAAATACACAGGTAGAAGTAAAGGGGCATCTACCTAAAACTTACTCTCAAATGTTTCAAAAAAATATATAAATGTGGTAAAATGTTAACACTTGAGGATTTGGATGAAGGGTACATGAGGCTTCCCTGTACTATTCTTGTAACTTCTATTTAAGTCTGAAATTAGTTTGAAAAAAAAAAAAAAAAAGAAAGCAAAAGGCTTACAAAACTATGACCCTTACTGATACTCAGTGTGAATGTCAAATACAGGCTGATATTATTTCAAACAAACAAACAGCAACAACAAAAATGTCCAAAGACTTGAGGAGCAATTTAAAGGACAAACTAAGATAAGAATATTGGGGAATCGCTACCTACTTTTTTTTTTTTTTAAACAAATAATATTTCGGCCGGGCGCGGTGGCTCAAGCCTGTAATCCCAGCACTTTGGGAGGCCGAGGCGGGTGGATCACGAGGTCAAGAGATCGAGACCATCCTGGTCAACATGGTGAAACCCCGTCTCTACTAAAACTACAAAAAATTAGCTGGGCATGGTGGCGCGTGCCTGTAATCCCAGCGACTCAGGAGGCTGAGGCAGGAGAATTGCCTGAACCCGGGAGGCGGAGGTTGCGGTGAGCCGAGATCGCGCCATTGCACTCCAGCCTGGGTAACAAGAGCGAAACTCCGTCTCAAAAAAACAAAAAAAACAAATAATATTTCAACAGATTAAAGGGAAACAAATCTTTGACAAGGGGCCAAGAAAGGCTAATGTCTTAAATAAATGGTGTTGGAAAATCTGAATATCCACATGCAAGAGAATGAAATTGGACCCTTATCTTATTCAAAATTAACTTGAAGACCGGGCGTGGTGGCTCACGCTTGTAATCCCAGCACTTTGGGAGGCCGAGGCGGGTGGATCACGAGGTCAAGAGATCGAGACCATCCTGGTCAACATGGTGAAACCCCGTCTCTACTAAAACTACAAAAAATTAGCTGGGCATGGTGGTGCGTGCCTGTAATCCCAGCTACTCAGGAGGCTGAGGCAGGAGAATTGCTTGAACCCAGGAGGCGGATGTTGCGGTGAGCCGAGATCGCGCCATTGCACTCCAGCCTGGGTAACAAGAGCAAAACTCCGTCTCAAAAAAAAAAAAAAAAAAATTAACTTGAAATAGATTAAATACTTAAATGTAAAACCAGGAACCATAAAGCTCCTGAAAAAAAACATAGGGAAAAAAGCTCCTTGACACTGGCCTTGGCTGATTTTTTTGGAAAGTATAGGCAAAAAAGCACAGGCAGCAAAATAAAAATAAGTGGGACATCAAATGAAAAACCTTCTACACAGCAAAGGAACAATCAACAAAATGAAAAGGTAACCTACTGAAGAGGAGAAAATATTTCCAAACCATGTAATTGATAAGGGGTTAATATCCAAAATATATAGGGAACTCAACAGAACTCATCAGCAAAAAAACAAATAATCCATTTAGAAAATGGGCAAATAACTAGAATAGACATTTTTTCAAAGAAGACACACAGATGGCCAACAGGTATCAGTAAAAGGGCTCAACCTCATTAATCATCAGGGAAATAGAAATCAAAACCATAATGAGGCCAAGCATGGTGGCTCACTTGAGGCCAGGAGTTCGAGACCAGCTTGGCCAACATGGCAAAACCCTCTCTACTAAAAACACAAAAATTAGCCGGGTGTGGTGGTGAACACCTGTAATCCCAGCTATTCAGGAGGCTGAGGCAAGAGAATTGCTTGAACCCGGGAGACAGGGTTGCGGTGAGCTGAGATCATGCCACTACATTCCACCCTGGGTGACAGAGCAAGACTCTGTCACGAACAACCAACCAAACAAACCATAATGAAATAATTACCTTAGACCTGTTTGGATGGCTGTTATCAAAAAGATAAGTGATAACAAGTTGGCAATGGTATGAAGAAAAGAGAACCCTGTACACTGATGGTGGGAATATAAATTAGTAAAGCCATCATAGGAAATAGTGTGGACATCCCTCAAAAAATTAAAAATTGAACTACTATATGATCTAGCAATCCCACTACTGGGTATACATCCAAAGGAAAGGAAATTGGGCTGGGTGCGATGGCTCACACCTGTAATTCCAGCACTTTAGGAGGCCAAGGCAGGTGGATCACCTGACGTCAGGAGTTTGAGACCAGCCTGGGCAACATGGTGAAACTCCGTTTCTACTAAAAATACAAAAATTAGCTGGGTGTAGTGGCATGTGCCTCTAGTCCCAGCTACTTGGGAGGCTGAGGCAGGAGAATCAACTGCACCCAGGAAGCAGTGGTTGCAGCAAGCCGAGATCATGCCACTGCATTCCAGCTTGGGCAAAAGAGAGAGACTCTGTCTCCAAACAAACAACAAAAACCCAAAGGAAAAGAAATTGGTATGTTGGAAGAGAAATGTACACTACTATATTCACTGCAACATAATCAATAATAGCCAAGATATGAAAATAACCTAAGTGTCTGTCAAAAGATGAATGCATGAAGAAAATATTGTAGGCCAGGTGCAGTGGCTCACACCTGTAATCCAAGTACTCTGGGAGGCAGAGGAAGGAGGATTGCTTGAGCCCAGGAGTTTGAGACTAGCCTGGTCAACATGGCGAGACCCTGTGTCTACAAAAATAAAAAATCAGTCAGTGTGTGGTGTTGCACCCCTGTAGTCCCAGCTACTAAGGAAGCTAAAGAGGGAGAACTGCTTGAGCCCAGGAGGTTGAGACTGTAATGAGCCATGATCATGCCACTGTATTCCAGCCTGGGCAATGGAACAAGACCCTGTCTTGAAAATGAACAAAAAACCAAAAACAAACAATACCAACAAACAAATACAACAAATGTATCAAATACGTGTGTGTGTGTGTGTGTGTGTGTGTGTGTGTGTGTGTGTGTATGGTATATATACATACAATGGAATATCTATTAGGCCATAAAAATGGAAATCCTATCATCTGCAACAACCAACATGAGTGAATGTGGAAGACATTACGCTATATGAATTAGGCCACACAGAAAAGGAAATACTGCATTTCATTTACATGTGGAATCTATAGAAGTAGACCTTATAGAACAGAGAGTAGGATGGTGATGTACCCTTTCACCAGCATCTCCCCTACTGCAGACTACAGAGTAGGGGAGATGTTGGGAAAGGGTACAGACTTTCAGTTACGAGTAAGTTCTGGAGATCTAATACACAGCATAGTGACTGCAGTTAATAAAGAGTACATCTTAAGCATCTTCCTTACACACACAAAATGGTAACTGTGTGAAAGACATGTTAATTTGATTGTGTTAATCAATTTACAATGTATATGTTTATCAAATCACATTATACACCTTCAATATGTACAAATTTTGCCAATAATACCTAAACATGGCTAGAGAAAATGGATCAAAATTTATAAAGCATAAGAGAAAAATCAGAGTTTCATAGAATAAATGATATCTAAATCTATTTTTCTTTGGTCAAGTGTGAAAATTCCTTTTTGCTGTTCTAATCAATAACCTAAAACACATTAAATCTGGATTCCCCAGTACCACTGCCTAGGCTAGATGAATTTCCCACAGGACAAAACCACTGACCTTAAGGGTTTATTCTGAAAATGACAGTACTAGTTACTACTGGTAGATGTAGGCATAGTTCAAAATCCACTTGAATGGATCAGTTCACATGGCTTCAAAGCAAAATTCTATAATAAAGAGGACTGGTACAACATTGTTCCAACCTGTGAAATGTTCAGTAAACTCCTGTTCCAGTTTCATGGCTCTCTCAAACGTTTTTCTGGCTTGTTCTTCTGTTAGACGCTTATTCATTTCCCTATGCAAATAAATTTAGAAATTGATAAGTACTACATTATAATACTTTTTAAAAAAAATGACAAAGGAGACAAGACACATAAAACAGAAAATCATGAAAAGTTGAATTCTGTTGAAAATATATGAACATCATTAAAAACTTGAATCATTTTGGCTGTTTCTGGAATTTAAAAAATTTTAGACAGAGTTTTGCTCTTGTTGCCCAGGCTGTAGTGCAGTCGCATGATCTTGGCTCACTGCAACCTCCACCTCCTGGGTTCAAGTAATTCTCCTGCCTCCACCTCACGAGGAGCTGGATTACAGGCGTGTGCCACTAAGCCCGGCTAATTTTTATATTTTTAGTAGAGATGGGGTTTCAACATGTTGGGCAGGGGCTGGTCCCAAACTCCTGACCTCAGGTGATCCACCTGCCTCGGCCTCCCAAAGTGCTGGGGTTACAGGTGTAAGCTACCAAGCCTGACCTGTTTCTGGGATTTTTGAAAATAAAAATAATAGGCTGGGCGTGGTGGTTTATGCCTATAATCCCAGCACTTTAGGAGTTCAAGACCAGCCTGGCCAACAAACCGAAACCCCATCTCTACTAAAAATATAAAGATTAGCCAGGCATAGTGGCACACGACTGTAATCCCAGCCACCTGGGAGGCTGAGGCAGAAAAATTGATTGATCCTGGGAGGCAGAAGTTGCAGTGGGCCGAGATCGTGCCACTGCACTCCAGTCTAGGTGACAGAAAGAGAGTCTAGTGCAAAAACAAAAATAAATAAAAATAAAAATAAAAACCAGACTCAGTCACTGCACATGCTGCTGTATACTTTGAATGCCAGAGGGTTTTAACAAGTTCTGCATTGGCTCAATGTAGCCAAAAAGCTATTAATTAATTTATGACAGTTTAACTTTGATGAAAATTTCATATTAAAATGACTTACAGATCTACCTATCAGTTTATAGAAAATAAGGAGACACATGTCCATATAAATAACACCATCAGAAGGTAATCAGAAAATACAGTCTGGGAAAATCTCTGTAGAAGAAATGACCTGGTTTCTATCACAAATAAATGGGAGGTGGGGTTTGGGGGCAAGGGGGCATAAAAGAGAGAGATGTGGAGAGAGAAGCTATAGGTTAAACAACTTCACCAGCTGCCATGAACAGATCTTATTTGAAATTTTATTCCAATAAACAAACTGAAGAAACATAGACAAAATTTAAGAAATAGCCAGCAAAATTTGAACTATATCAAAGAATTATTATTTTAAGTATGATAATCAGTGATTTTTTAAAAAAATTATCTTTCAAATATACAGTGACATACATAGACAAAATGATATGAACATCTGAGACTTGTTTCAAAATAATCTGCAATGAAGATGTAAGGAGGTGGGTGTGAGTGGACAGATGAACAGGATTGGTCATAAGTGGATAATTATTGCTGCAGCTAGATAAGTATATGACAGTTTATTCCCAACTTAAAGGAAAGCCTTCCATATTTTGCCATTAATTATGATGTTTGCTTTGATATTTTATCGAGTTACTGTCTAGTTTTCTTTCATCCCACCCTACAAAATTCTCTTCAGCACTTCTTGTAAGGTAGGACTACAGGTAATAAACTCTTCTCAGTTTTTATCTGGGCATGTGTTAATTTCGCCCTCATTTTTGAAGAACAGTTTTGCCAGATACAGGATTCTTTGTTGACAGCTAAATTTCTTTTTTTCTTCAATGTTTTGAACCCACTGTTTCTAGGCTCCAAAGTTTCTGATAAAAGATCTGCTGGTGGGGTACGGTGGCTCACACCTGTAATCCCAGCACTTTCGGAGACTGAGGCAGGTGGATCATCTGAGGTCAGGAGTCTGAGGCCAGCCTGGCCAACATGGTGAAATCCTGACTCTACTAAAAATACAAAAATTAGCCAGGCGCAGTGGTGGGAGCCTGTAATCCCAGCTGCTATGGAGGCTGAGGCAGGAGATTCACCTGAACCTGGGAGGCGGAGGTTGCAGTGAGCCGAGATTGCACCACTGCACTCCAACCTGGGTGACAGAGTAAGACCCTGTCTCAAAAAAAACAACAAGCAAACAACAACAACAAAAATCCTTTGCTGACAGCTGGGCATGGTGGGTACTGTACTCACACCCGTAATCCCAGAACTTTGGAAGGCTGAGGTAGGTGGAAAACTTGAGCTCAGGAGTTTGACACTAGCCTGGGAAACATGGCAAAACCCTGTCTCTATAAAAAAATACAAAAATTAGCCAGGTGTGGTGGTGCACATCTGTAGCCCCAGCTACTTGGGAGGCTGAGGTGAGAGGCTGCTTGAGCCTAGGAAGTTAAGGCAGCAGTAACCTGTGTAAGCAGTAAGCCACTGCACTCCAGCCTGGGTGACAAAGCGAGACTTTGTCTCAAAAAACAAACAAACAAAAAAAACAAATCTACTGATAATCTTATTGGCAAATTCCTTGTATGTGGTAAGTTGCTGCTTTCAAGATTCTCTCTGTATTCTGACAGTTTGATTATAATGTGCCTCAGTGTGGGTATCTAAGTTTATCCTGCTTGGAGTTCATTGATTTTCTTGAATGTTTACATTTGTGTCTTTCATCAAATTTAGGATGTTTCAGGCCATTATTTCTTCAAAAAATCTCTCTGCTTTTCTCTGTCTATTCTCCTTCTAGGACCCCCACAACGTGTATGCTGACTACCTGATGGTGTCTCACAGGTCCCTTAGGTTCTGTTCACTTTTCTTCAATCATTTCTCTGTTTCTCAGACTAAATAATTACCATTGTTTTATCTTTAAGTTAAATTTGTTGATTCTTTCTTCTGTCTGCTCAAATCTGCCTGAATCCCTCTAGTGAATTTTCCACTTCAGTTATTTTCAGCTCCAGAATTTCCTTTTGGTTTCTTTTTGGATTTCTTTGTTGATATTTCCATTCTGTTCATGTATCTTTTTCATCCTTTTTTTCCCTTTATCTTTTTGGAGACAAGGTCTCCTTCTGTTGCTCAAGCTGGAGTGCAGTGGTGTGATCTTGGCTCACTGCCGCCTTGACCTCCCAGGCTCAAGAGATCCTTCCACCTCAGTTTCAAATGTAGCTGGGACTACAGGTATTTGCCACTATGCCCAGCTAATTTTTGTTTACTTTAGTTTTGCTGTTGTTACTCAGGCTGGGGTGTAGTGGTATGATCTCGGCTCACTGCAACGTCTGCCTCCCGGGTTCAAGCGATTCTCATGCCGCAGGCTCCCATGTAGCTGGGATTACAGGTGCCCACCACCACGCCCGACTAATATTTGTACTTTTAGTAGAGATGGGGTTTCACCATGTTGCCCAGGCTGCCTTGGCCTCCCAAAGTGCTGGGATTACAGGCAAGAGCCAGTGTGCCCAGCTAACTTTTGTTTACTTTATCGGCAAGCTCTCTCACAATGTTGCCCAGGCTAGTCTGGAACCCCTGAGTTCAAGTGAATCTCTCGCCTCTGCCTTCCAAGTGATTATGGAAGCATGATTACAGGCATGAGCCACTGTGTAAGGCCTATCATTTTCTTGAAAGTTTGTCCATGTTTTTCAGCTCATTTAGCATCTTGTTTTACATTATTTAGTAAGTCTAACTCTTTCTCAGGGATAGTTCATTTTTCCTTTGAATGGGCTATATTTTCCTGTTTCTTTATATGCCTTGTGATTTTTTTTGTTGGAAACTGCACATTGAATTTTACAATGTGGTAACTCTGGAGATCAAATTCTCCTTTCCCAGGATTTGCTGTTTTATTTAAAATGAATTTTATTGTTTATTGTTGAAAGGTGTTTCTATACCAGGGATCGGCCTGAGGTGTAAACTTACGGTCTTTACAGGTATTTTCTAAGCCTGTAAATTTTCATGGACGTGAAAACATCTCCTTGTATATGGTTACTTTTGAATGTCCTCACCTGGCTCCCAAAGTGGGGGGTCGGCTGGGGGTGGGGGAAAGGAGTGTGTTTGTGTGGTGGGGGAGGAGGGGGGAGGCACTAGCTCTTTGTTTTTATTTTATTTAATATTTTTTTCTTCTCCTCACTAATCACCAATGAAGGCAATGGCCCTTTAAATCTTTAAAAGTCACTTCAGCCTCAAGTGGAGGGCGGCTTGTAACAATGGCAGGGGGGTTTGCAATAATGGCTTACCATAGGCTGTATGGCTGCACCTCTATGATCAGAAGCAGTAATTAGCTATCAGAGCAAAGATCCCTGATATCTGCAGGGCAGAATCCTTATTGTCCACACTGGCTCCCACAAACCCTATGCAAGCTGCTTGAAAAATGTGTGCATGGCTGCATGCTATGGGGCTGAGGGTAGAGAAATAGGTAGTTGCTAACATATTAAGAGCTGAAATTAACCTTTCAAACCTTCCCCTGGAAGTTATAAGCCTTCAATAGACTTTAGAGTTCCCAAACCTATCAAAATGGTGAACAGATTTCCAAAATAGTAACATCAGACAGACGGTCAGTGCAGTTACTGTCTGAGTGCACACCACCATGCCCAGCTATTTTTTTGTATTTTGAGTAGAGACAGGGTCTCACCATGTTGCCCAGGCTGGTCTTGAACTCCTGAACTTAAGCAATCTGCCCACCGAGGCCTCCTGAAGCGCTGGGATTATAGTCGCCAGCCACTGTGCCCCGCCGTCTATCTTTTTTGAGTTTAACTGACTGATATTTTTCTAATTTGTCAAAATCTTAGACTTTCAATTTTCCTAATATTTGACTTTCAACATTCTTTCCTAACATTTAAAGCTACGTATATTCCTTCAACAAAGCCACAACAGCCTCCAAACTCATCACTGGGCAATTCATTACTATTTAGATCAAAACATCGATTTATTTATTCTGTGATTTCTTCTTTGACTCACTCAGAAGAATAATGCTTAATTTCCAAATATATGAGAATTTTCTAGTTATCTTTTAATTATTGGTTTCCATTTAAATTTCATTATCGTCAGAGAATATTTGTTTTCTATCATTTGAAGTTTATAATCCAGCAAATGATCAGTTTTGGAATTGTTTCATGTATACTTGAAATTGATATGCATTTTGCAGATGTTGGGTGCAGTATTTAACACGTCAATTAGGTAAAGGAGTATTTAACATATGTCAAATAGGTAAAGTTTTACAATTTGTGTTATTCTGTATCTTCACTGATTTTTTGTTTTCTTATTTAATTGCTTCCTGACAGATGTGTTAGGTTCCCATTGATAATTTTGGAATTACCTTTTTGTCCCTATGCAGCTGTCAATTTGTACTTTATATATTTTGAGAATGCTATTAAGTGCAAACAAACGTATAAACAGATCTTCCTGTTGGAGTGAATCTTTTACTTTTATGAAATGTCACTCTTTATCTCCAGTAATACTTCTTGCCTTAAAGTATACTTTGACGATAATATAATAATCAGCCTTGTTTTGGTTAATGTTAGCATGGTATATCTTTTTCTATTCTCTTACTTTCGACCTTCCCACAGGAAGGTGTGTCTGATGAAAGCAACATATAATTTACTTTTTTCTTCATCCATTCTGACAATCGTTGTCTTTTAATTGCAACATTTAGTCTAGTGGTCTAATATTTGCCTTAGGTTAAACCATCTTACTATTTATATGGTATTGCCTCACCTGTTCTATGTTTCTATTTGTTCTTTCTTAATTTTTACTTAGATTCTATTTTTTTGTCCCCCTAAAGTACTAGGTAATGGTTATATATTCTTTTATTCTCTTAATGGTTACCTGAGAGCTGTGTTGCATACTTCAGTAGCCACTAGCCACATGGGGCTATTCTAATACATGTTACCTTATACTTTAGTAATATTAATGATGATGATTACAATGACAATTTATAACCTAGAGTGCTTATTCCATCCTTAGCACATAATCTGAGGTGAATATACACATTATTATTTCAATTTTATAGATAAATGAGATGCAGGGCGAGTAAAAAACCCTCCAGTGACTGAATTTGTACTCAGAGGCTATGCCTTAGGCATTTACACTTACATGATATTTTCCATGGATTTAGGTTTAATAAAAATGGAGATAGGGTAAAGTTGTGCAATCTGTAATCTCTTTATGGCATTTCCAGACACATCAAGGATACAGTGTTTGCTCTAAAATAAAGGGAATAAAGAAAAAAAAAAAGTGAACCAAATATTCTCAATAATATCAAAAGTACATTTCCTACATGTACAAAGTCTAAATTATGATATGTTTGGATCCTTGTTCACTTTAAGCAAACTTGTCATTTCTCTCAGCAAACTTTAGATAGTAAATGAAATGGTTGATTAGGCATAATTAATTTGCCATTTTCAAACAAATGTTATATTTAAAAAGGAAAGAAAATACAGTTCCTAGTTTTCATAGATCAGTAATCTCTCAAAATGGTGAACAACAGAGATCCCCCCTCCCTTTTCTTAAGATTTGAGACAGGGTCTTGCTCTGTTGCCTAGGCTGGTTGGTCTTGAACTCCTGGGGCTCAAACAATCCTCCCACCCTAGCCTCCTAAAGTGCTGGGATTACAGGTGTGAGCCACTGTGCTGGGCCCCATAATGCAACTTTTAACCTAAGTACTTGAGTCCAAGTCAATACACGATAATTTCAATTTGATGGGCACATTTACAATAAAAAATTTAATACTGTAAAATACTCCAAACATAAAGTAAATAATAGACACCATAAACCCATTGTCTACTTTTACCAGATATATTTTACATGATTGCTTAAAAAGTTTAGTAAGTTGATACTGAAATATTAATATTCTACCATGTTTGCTTTATCTCTTTACATATATGTACATAATAGTTTGAGAATCAATTGCATAATGTTTCTTTACCTCATATCTCTTAAAAACAATGGCATCTCTTATATAATCATAATTTGATTCCAACTGGCCATCTAATATTCCTTATTGGAAAAGAATAAAAAAATTTCCTGGTCCAGGATCCAATTCAGGGTCACAGGGTCACACATTATATTTAGTTGTAAAGTCTCCTTAGTCTCTGTCAATCTGGCACAGTTCCTGTCTTTCTTGATCTTGATATTTTTGAAGAGTAAAAAACACTGATGTCATAGAATATGCCTCAACCTGGGTTTGTATGTTTCCTCACTCTCGGATGGTAGGTTACAAAGCTTTGACAGGAATACCACAGACATAAAGTTGTGTCCTTCTCAGTCTCATGTGGGAGGCAATATTATGTCCATTTGTCCCACTATTAGTGATGCTAATTTTGATCACTTGTTTAAGGTTTTATCTGGTAGGTATCTCCACTGTAAAATTAACAAAATTATTATTTTTGCCTCTGTAACTGGTATTTTAGGGGCGGACACTTTGACACTATATAAATACCCCATTTTTCATCAAATTTTCACTAATTTTAGAATACATTGATGGATTTTGCCTGAAGCAATTATTACCATGTGGTTTTCAAAAGATTTTCTAATGTAATCATTTCTTCTACCTTGATTAGTACACAGATAGAAGGATAGTTCCGTTCTATCCACTTATTTACTCACATACAGATGCTCTTTGACTTACAATGGGAGTTTCATCCCAAAATACTCATCACTTGTTTAAAGTACTGTAAACTGAAAATGTGTTTAATATACCTAACCTACTGAACAACATAGCTTAGCCTAGATTACCTTAATCATGCTCAGAACACTTATCCTACAGTTGGACAAAATGTAATTATAATTTATAATTAAATGTTGAATTTTTCATGTAATTCACTGAATACTGTACTACAAGTGAAAAACAGAATGGTTGTATGGGTACTTCAAATATGGCTGCTACTGAATATGCATCATTTTTACACCACTGTAAAGTTGAACCATGCTAAGTTGGGGGCCATCTGTGTTTATGTCATTATGGACTCTAGGATTTTTATTTTACTCTATGTATTATAATCTGTTATTATCACTTATTTTGATATTCAAATTATCTCAGACTTGGCCAGTGGGGAACTCTACAGCTTGGTTCCTGTGTCTTTTTATATATCCTCATCATTCTTTGAGTGCTTCCTTATTTTTCAGGAAGCAAAATGTTCTTACAGGATCATCTTGAACTTTTCCAGTTCTGGCCCCAGAATCAGCCGTTCATCTAAAGAGTCCTGGATCTTTTAAATAAAGAATTATATTTAGAAGCCAACATCTGGGCAATAGATATTCTCATTACTTATTCAGTGTTACTTTTAGGTCTTCTCCGTGGATAGAGCAAATAAACATATATATCTGTATATATAAATACACATCTATTTCTATATCTACTCTATTACAATTCATGGGTTCACAGTCATAGCTCTAATCGTCTGGGATCTCCAATCCAATTATCAGAGTTCATTTTACCTCCTCCCTTTTTCTGACAGGCAAGCCTCGCTTTCACTACTGTCATTATATTAGTTTACCTGATCAACTCTAGAATATATATTAGTTTCAGAACTACAAGCCCATACACTGCACACAACAAACCTACTAATTAGAGTTTGATTTTGTTTACAGATCTTTCTGTTTACAGCTTGTGTTAAAGAATCTCTGGGATTAGGAATTCTCTCCTCAATGCAGTTACGTTATTCTGAAATATAGTTATATCTGAAATATAGTCAGGTTTATTTAGTTTCTATTTGTATATCATTTTGCTTTCCCCTATCTTTCTTTGATTTTATTTTTGAGTTTCAAAAATATGTAAAATATTAACATACTTTGTAAAAATTAAAATAATTCAAATACATATGCTCAGAGAAATGTCGCACCTCATCCTTTCCAATCTATTCCACATTCCCCATCCTTTCTACTTCCCTTCCTCTGTAGGTAACCAATCTCGTCAAGTTCTGATTTACCTTTCCTGTGTTTATTTTCACACAACTGAGTAGAGATATATATTTTCCCATTTTCTCTTATTTTATACCATACTCTTTTGCATGTGAGGTATCAGTTCAGATACCTTCTTTATTAACAGTTTTAGAGAACTTCATTTTGTGAATGTAAAATTAATTGTTCAATCACTCTTTTATCTGGGCATTTAGATGGTTTTCAGTATTTCACAATTATAAACAGTGCTACAATGAATGCCCTTTTGCCCATGTATTTTCATACTGTTGGGGGTATCTTTGGAATAAATTCCTAGAAGTGGATTGCTGGGTTGAAGGATAGCTGCTGGATATTGCCAAATACCCTTCCAAAAGGCAGCACCAGTTTGCATCTCCACCAATAATGCACGACTGTTTCCTCTCAGCCTCACCAAGAAAATGTCTTCGTATTTCTCCCTCCTCCCTCTTTCTTTCTTCTCTCTCTCTCCCCCTCTCTCTTTCTCTCTTTCTTTCCTTCATTTCCTTCCTTCCTTTTTTCTCCCCTTCCTTCCTTTCTTTATTGGTCTATCTCTAGCAAATGACCTTATAATGATAACTTCTCTCACTTTCTTTGTCTACCTATTTTATCTTCTATGCACTTTCCTAGGCCATGTAAAATTAAATATTTAGATAAGCAAATTCATTACATTAATAAAACTGATCAGTGCTGTATCTATCCTACCACTCTTTCAGACTGTCAGAGGCATATTTGATTAGAAGCTATATTCTGGGGTTAGTTTGATGCTTACCTTTTCTGCTACTTCTCGCACAGACTGAACACTTGTTCCATATAGATGATTGTTATACTGACCAGCTTCAATGAATTTATGTTCTTGGATATCTTTTTCCATCTGCTCTCTTGAAGTCACAAAATGATAATCTCTTCCATCTACCTCATAATCCCGTTTTGGTCTAGTTGTATCTTTAACAGAAAAAACTTGGGGAAGTGTTTAATATTAAAAAAAAAAACCCCACAATAAATCCATTTTCCACTTACATCATTGTTTTGTAAAGTTCAACAGATTAATTTAAATCTGAGAAAGGACAATAATATGGAGGATGGAGGAGTAACTGATAAAATAAGTATGAACCATTAAAAAAAGGTTATATTTATTTTTCCCACACACAGTGACAGGAAATGTTAAGAATAACAATTAAATGTTTTTGTTTGGGTTACTCACGAGGAACACAAGATCCAAATTTATCAGGAAATTCTGAGATCAAGTCATCATTTATCCTGTCTTTCATAGGTCCCAATATGATCACTGGTCGAGTATAATTAACTATAAAGATAAACTGCATGTTAAAAGGAATAAACATTCAACGAATATCAATATATTTTATTTCACCAGAGAACAAAAATATCCGTAACCATTACAAAGAATTTTTTTCTTCCTTCTCTATCTTCCCTCTTCCATCAATCAAAGATGCCTAATTTGCCGTTTTATAATCTTGACTAAGATCTTAAAGTTTACTCAGTCTCCTGCTAGAAGTCATATACTTGATAATTAAACGAAATTAAATTTGGTATTTTAGCAGATTATGTTTATTTACATTGCAAATGACAGAATAACACATAGTGTTTTACAGACGGTTTTGAAGCAGAAATTGTAAGGAAGCAGAGCAAAGAAGGGCAGAAGAGAAATTAGATGTAGGAAGTGATATAATCACAGTAGTGTTTTAGAAAGATGATCTAAAGAAGTGTAAACTCTAGGTCGTATAAGATCGTGCTGGAAGAATGGAAATGGGTAATGAGACTGAGAACTAACATTGTGGTAGAAGGGACGAAGAGAAGGTCATAAATAAGAAAGAAGTACAATAGTGCCTGGAACCTGATTAGCTGGGGAGCATGAGGAACAGAGAAGGGTCAAAGATGCTCCCAAGAATTTCAAAAAAGGGTTATTTGGAAGATAGCAATGTTAACAAGAACACTTGAAAAAAGTTGCTTAGGAAATAAAACACAAATATAAAAGTCAACATGAAGTGACGAGATTCTAATATACTATGGAATAAACTATGTTTCATAAAATACATGTAGTAAATTTCTACATATAACATTTTTTGGGGGTATTAGACTTTTTTCCCTCAAATTAAAAATACATTCTTCTAGAAGATTATAAAACATCAATAGGTTTCACAAACCTTCTTGCTGATTCACTGGTTCATAAGATAAGACGTATTCTTCTTGACCACCTATTAGAAAATTAAGGCACAGATGAAAAATACATAAAGATAACTGATGTTACTTGAATTCTAATTCTTCATAAACAACATATACATTACTAGAACTTTCCTAAGAAAATGGCAAAGATATGGAAAGAGGTACTTTATGGCAAGATTTAGTAAAAATAAATAAATAAATGTGGCAAATTATAAAGTCATAAAAGTGGGTTTGCTAAATGTAAAACAAAATATAAATGAGCTTTTAAATCAATAACTTATTTTATAAATAATCATTAAATCTAAAATCTTCATGTGATGCTATGTGCTACTTCTTTATTTAGAATTTAAGAATTATTAAATCTGTTAAAGATTAATGCTTTAATGAGCAGTTCTATCTACATATATACATATTAGGTAATTTGTTACTATTAAAAATATGCTACTTTTGCCACCAACTATAATACTGAAAACAGTATATTTAAAAAAAAATTACAACTATCTTAAAATTTAAAATTATAAACACAAAGGTAAAACTATTGTCACTAGTGCCGGGCGCGGTGGCTCACGCCTGTAATCCCAGCACTTTGGGAGGCCGAGGCGGGTGGATCACGAGGTCAAGAGATCGAGACCATCCTGGTCAACATGGTGAAACCCCGTCTCTACTAAAAATACAAAAAATCAGCTGGGCAAGGTGGCACGTGCCTGTAATCCCAGCTACTCAGGAGGCTGAGGCAGGAGAATTGCCTCAACCCAGGAGGCGGAGGCTGCGGTGAGCCGAGATCGCGCCATTGCACTCCAGCCTGGGTAACGTGAGTGAAACTCCGTCTCAAAAAAAAAAAAAAAAAAAAAAAAAGCGATTCTCCTGCCTCAGCCTCCCGAGTAGCTTGGACTATAGGCGCCCGCCACCACACCTTGCCATTTAAAACAAAACAAAACAAAACAAAACAAAACAAAACAAAACAAAAAACTATTGTCACTATTTCACTGATGAAAAAATTCACGAATTAAACTTTGTAAAAAATAAGAAATTTAATGTGAATCAAAAAGAGCTTTAGATAAAACTAAATCCTTCCAATAAAAAAACCACAGTGATAGTAAAGGAGATAATACATTCTGCTGTGAACTTAAAAGCATACAAGAAGTTAAAGCTTCTAAATTAAAGGTTAAATTAAAGGTTCAGAGCTTAGGAAATATTCTAAATGAAAGAGTCTACAAATTATATCTGAATCCAACGAAAAGAACTACAAAATTAAAAACTCTAGCAGTTTTTAACTAATACATATCCCCCTTGTCCCCACGCCCAAAATTAGAAAAGACTGTGTTAACCCAAGTGGTTCAACGAAAACAATCAATATTGGATAATGTATTTGAAGACTTTTTCTTTAATTATCAAGATCCTATAATAATTTTACCATGAATTTTGCAATTGTTTTATATTATATGTATGTAGCTGCAGGTCTTTTAAATCCATATATTGGCATAAACATTCTTTTCCGCTTTAAGTGTGTATTTCTTTGTCTTCAATTTTATTATCAAAGTATATAAAACCAATATAAGCTGTTTTTTAAAGTACTGGATGTAAAACATGGCTTACATACTAGCAAACACATGCAATTTGAATATTCCACGCCTTAATAATTCATGCAAATGATGAGACAGACAGTATATACTTTCATTACCTCTTTTTAGCCTAGAAAGCCACTCAATTACTCTATAGTGGATTCTGGTTATAAGCAATAAAATGCTGAAATACAAGAAATCGTTTCCACACCAAAAAAAAAAAAAGTCAAGTAACTATTATGTAGAAAAATAATCAACCAAATGAATGACGGTTAAAAGTATATACTGTTAACATGAGAAAGTATTAGGGACTGATATTAACAGGATGGACCTTTTGAGCAGCCGTACTCATCTGTAATCAAGATTACTTTCATTTAGACAGCAGTAAAAAAAAAAAAAAGTTAGAAAAGCAATTTTAATTTTTAAGGTGCTACAAATGATAACATTATGTACTCTCCCCTTCTCCCATACCCAAATCTGTTTAAAAACATCACATGCTTGTGTAGTTCACTTAATAAAACCAAGAATATAATATAAAACATCAAAAGAGAAATTAGCATTATTTTTTGAGCAAACATTGAAAATGTTTCCTTTCTTATTTCTTCTGTTCACCTAGTGCTGGTGATAAACAATGACTTGATTCAGATCAGTATTGATGAAAAAGAATGAAAACAGAAATAAAGCTAATTATAATTTAGCATTACTGAAAAATATTCTTTTAGCACTCATGTTAAAAACAGAACTGAACAAAATGTCAAAATACAAATTTTCCCCCATGAAAGTATTTACTTCTTATAAAAAATACATATACACACACATATATGTACTATGTACACAAATAATACTATTTTTAGTATTTTATTAAAATTTTATAAATTAACCTCTACATAGCACAAAATTTTACTTGGCTTTCCCTGATTTTAATATCAATCATATTAACTTTAGGTTTTTAGAACTAAGAATCCCTCCACCCCTGCAGAGAATTTATTACTTGAAATTATAAAAGAACAAGCAACTTAAGACACTTACGGTAACTACTTTCACTATCGCTGGCATTAGAAGTTACATGCTCTGAAATTGCAGGACAATGGAAGACAAATAAAGAAAACACAGTGTCATGAGTTTAAAAAGCTGATAAAAGCAAATAATCAAAATAAAAGAGGGTGACATAAAATGTTGAGATATAAGCCATATATAACAAAGTAATTTTTTAAAAGCATTTTTTCTTTTCTTTGAAAAGTTTAATTTTTTCAAATAAATATATATTAGCAAGGGAAAACACCTGTAATTATGGACAATGCCTTATTTTTGTACAACACAGCTTATGAACAAGTCTCTATTATAAAGAGCAAGTAGAATATGACAACAAAGGCAAAGTGATCCTGAATTAGTCTAAATGTAGATATACAACCCAAAGAGAAAATATTGTTGGCACTATCTAATTCAGTTTTTGAAACAGCAATAACTGGCAAAGGGGACAAACTGTATTTAAGGAAATAGATGCTCATTTTAATGAAGGGATGTCTTTGTAATTAAAAATAAATAGACGATGTTATTTATAGTCCAGCTCCACTCCTGTTTCTGAAAATGAAAGTCCATGTTTCTGAGATCATACAGATGAAGCATTTTAGAAGTCATAAATTCAGATGTCTCAAAAGAGTCAGCTGGAAAGGAATGCACCAATTGTGACATTGCATTTTAAAACCAACTAATATTTCTCAGAAACTCTGCTTTGATAAAATTGACAGTGGCTGTTTTGCAAAACATAAAAAAGACAAGGAAAACAACCCAGCCAAAAATTGTCTGGCCCTTCCTTAAAAGTGACCCCATTTCACAACTTTATTGATTAGTAAATAGGCACTCTTCTCATCCACTTAAATGTAATCTCAAGTTCTCTCAATAAATATCTCCCTTGAATTTAAAAAAAGACTAATACTTATATTTCTAAAAAATAAAACATTCAATGAGACAGGGAAACCTAAATTTTCATTTTAACTTTTTTTTTTTTTTTTTTAAATTAAAGGGACAGGGCCTCACTCTGTTGCCCAGGTAGCAGTGCACTGGTATGAACATAGCTCACTGCAGCCCCGACCTCCTCTCCTGGGCTTCTGTGATCCTCCCATCTTAGCCCAGAGTGGCTGGGACTACAGGTATGTGCTACCAGGCCCTGCTAAAATTTTTTTTTTTTTTTTTTTAAAGATAGGTCTCACTATGTTTCCCAGCGTGGTCTCAAACTCCTGGCCTCAAACAATACTCCCATCTCAGCCTCCCAAAGTACTGGGATTACAGGTATGAGCCACCACACCCAGCTGGAATTTTTTTTTTTGAGACAGTCTCCCTCTGTTGCCCAGGCTGGAGTGCAGTCACACGATCTCAGCTCACTGCAACCTCCACCTCCTAGGTTTAAGTGATTCAATTCTTGTGTCTCAGCCACCTGAGTAGCTGGGACTACAGGTACCCACCACCACGCCTGGCTAATTTTTCCTTTTTTCTTTTTAAGACGGAGTTTAGCTCCTGTTGCCCAGGCTGCAGTGCAATGGCGCGATCTTGGCTCACTGCAACCTCTGCCTACCAGGTTCAAGCGATTTTCCTGTCTCAGTCTCCCAAGTAGCTGGGATTACAGGCATGTACCATTATGCCCGGCTAATTTTTTTTGTATTTTTAGTAGAGACAGGGGTTTCTCCACGTTGGTCAGGCTGGTCTCGAACTCCTGACTTCAGGTAATCTGCCTGTCTTGGCCTCCCAAAGTGCTGAGATTACAGTTGTGAGCCATTGCGCCTGGTCTAATTTTTCTGTTTTTAGTGGAGACTCGTTTCACCATGTTGGCCGTGCTGGTATTGAACTCCTGAGCTCATATGATCCACCCACCTCGGCCTCCCAAGGTGCAGAGATTACAGGCATGAGTCACTTTGCCCAGCTGGAAATACATTTTTTTAAGGTTAAAAAAAAAATGTTTGAAGCTGGGCATGGTGTCTCATGCCCATAATCTCAGCACTTTGGGAAGGTGAGGCAGAAGGATCACTTTTAGACCAGGAGTTCGAGAACAGCTTGGGCAACACGAAGAGACACTTTGTAGAAAAAAAAAAAGAAAATTAGCTGGGCCTGGTGGTGCCATGTCTGTAGTTCTAGCCATTTGGGAGATTAAGGCAGGAGGACTGCTGGAGCCCAAGGGTTCCAGGCTGCAGTGAGCTATGATCATATCACTGTACTCCAGTGTCGATGACACTGTGAGATCCTGTCTCTAAGAAACAAAGACAAAAAAGAAAATGTCTGAAGATAAATATCTGCTATACCATACCACCCAGAGAGTCTCCTAAAATCAAGTAGCACTAGTGAAATGTACAAAGAATGGCTGAACTTAAGATTTCAAATTAAAGGATTCTTAAATTGGTATTATAGTGAAAAATGAGTCTGTTATTCTAACTTTCAAAGACAAGCTATAACTTCCTTACTCTTGATTACATACGTTTTAAATAAAGCAAGGACTTTAAAAATGCAAGCAGAATTCATTAATATATGTAAGCACATGTAAAATGGTAGGTTTTAAAAAAGCTTATATTAAAATATTTCTTTCCATGTCACCACATGGGCTTTATAGCAATAATAAAAAATGGGTGTATAATATTCCATTAGATTGATAAATTATTTACCTTGCTATTTACTTTTTAGATCTTTTATTTGCTTTAAACTGTTTTTCACAAGTATCAACAACTATGGATGTCTTCATTTAACCTTTTGTCCTATTTCCTTAAATGTCATTCCCAGAAGCATGCCACATTAAAAAAAGAGTTCTGTTTATATTAGGATTGGTATTACCCTCTGCAATCTCTAGTTTGTAAACTAAAGAAAAATGAGTTAATGCAATGGGGTGAAGAGAGGGGAGTGTAAGTGGAGCACAGAAGAAACAGAATCGGTAAATTTTCAGTTGACAGTTATGAAAGCTGGATAAACAAATACTTACAGGGTTTATTTTTACCACTCTTCCACTATTGAATATATCAGACATTTATATAACAAAAACTTTAAGTTACTAAAATCTCTTCACTATCTTTTTTTTGGGATGTCTCCTACTTACCTTAAATACTCTAAGATTGCCAAAAGCTATAGAACAAATTCTGCAAGTTCTTTCAAATATCATTTTACTTTGCTCCTCTACAATAAAACTTCACTACTCAAAGTATAGTCCTTAGAATAGCATCATAGTTGTTTGTAATGTTGTTAGAAAAATAATATGTTTTTCTTTTATTAATTGAAAATGTTCCTCTTCAAAGCATTTTACCAAAGAAGATAGTCAAATAATCAATAAACATATAAAAAAGTATTAAAGTTAATTACTTGTCAGGGAAATGCAAATTAAAACCATAAGTATCTCTACCATCCACCAGAATGGCTAAAATGAAAAATCAAAACAGACACGTCAAGCATAGACAATGACATGTAGCAACGGGGGTATATATATTAGAAATGGGCAAATTGGTAAAACTACTTTGAAAAACTATTTGGCAATATCTACTAAGGCTGGACAAATGTATATCCATATAACCCAACAATTCCTTTCCTAGGTATTTCCCCAACAGAAAGGCATTATGTGCTTACCAAAACACATGTATAAGAATGTTCAAAGCAAAACTATTTAAAATAGCTCCAAACATGTTTACAAGTCTGAGGCAATACAGGTACAGTTTCCTATTTTACTTTTTTCATTGATAGTGAGCATTTCCCTATGTCATTATCTTTAAATATGATTTCAATGGTTATGTAATATTACATAATATGGATAAATCATACTTCGTTAGCCATTTCCTGTTAAGATGTTTTAAGATACTTTTAAATTTTTGCTGTTATTACTAAATAATATTATAATAAGCATTCTGATATATAAGGCTTTATTTCCATCTCTAATTACACTCAGGATAAATTCTTTGAAAAGGATTTAGCGGGTCAAAGGTGTGCTTTTTCGGAAAGGCTTGTGCCAATTTACACTCCCAATTGTAGTACAATAAAAGCAGGCATTTAGCAGAACTCTCTCCATCATGGGTTTGCCTTTTAAACAAAAGGCTGCCAAAGTGACAGGTAAAACATCATTTTGTTTATCATTACTAGGGAAATCAAGCATTTTTAAATGCTTATTTCATTTGCTTATCTTTTGAACACTCTTATCACATCTTGTCCAGTTTTCTAATGGAGAGTTAACTTGTTTCTTATCTGTTAAAAATTGATAGTGTAAGGATAATTATCCCTGTGACACACATGGTACAAATATATTCTTCAAGATTTTATTTATGACAGTTTTTTTTTTTTTTTTTTTAAAGACAGATTCTCACTCTGTCGCCTAGGCTGGAGTGCAGCTGCGTGATCTCGGCTCACTGCAACCTTCAACTCTCACGTTCAAGCCATTCTCCTGCCTCAGCCTCCCAAGTAGTTGGGATTACAGGTATGCACCACTACACCCGGTTGATTTTTGTACTTTTAGCAGAGATAGGTACTTTCACCATGTTGGCCAGGATGATCTAAAATTCCTGACCTCAGGTGATCTGCTGGCCTCAGACTCCCAAAGTACTGGGATTACAGGTGTGAGCCACTGTATCCAGCCTGTTTATGATGTTTGATTCTAAATTTCTCTAACCAAGCTTTCTCTTTGTACTCAAACATTTCTTTCTGATAGAGTAGAGTATATCATGTTTCTCTTCTGCTCTCCTCTAACACTACATCACCAATCTGAAGCAATGATACTACTCTTAAATCTTATTCGTAATGCAAATGAAAGTAAGTCTGGTTTTGGCATTTGCAAGCTCTGCACAACTATGCATAAGTTCTTAAAATGAGAAGAAAGAAGACATATGTAACAGGAAACCTATGTGCCTGAGGAAATTTTTGAGGTGTTGTACAAAATGGAAAGTTGTAAAAATGGAAAGACTACATGTAATAAGAACAAACTTTGTCTCAAACATTATGTCATCATTTCACTTCTGAGTACCTCATGTATCTTTTATTCAGTTATGTTTCCTTTTAGTCTCTGTTAAAGGAATCTTACCTAGTTTTAGTCCTTTGAGCTTCTTCAAAATTACCTCCTTAAAACCATAAAAGCTACACAGGTTTTTATTTCTAGCTTTTCACAAATGACGACTTAGTTGCATTCTTCCAAACTTTTGTTGTACTCTCAATTAGTTCTGTTTAGCAAAATTAGGTTCTATAAAACAATTTCTCTGTTTTCTCTACTCCCCCAGTCAACAGGGCAAATCAATCATTTACTTGACTCTCTTCTTTTTAGAATAAAGAACACATGAATTCATGTCTATACAAAGTATTCTATGGTATCACTTGTTTCTCCGTCCGCTCTTCAATTAAATACTCCATTTTTGTAATAGGTTGTGTGAATTTACAGCAGATAGGCATTTTTTTCTTGATATTCAGTGTCATTCTATGTCTCTTCAATTGGTTTGCTTCTCTAGAATAACTTAATCTTCTGTTTGGGGTTCTTTTATGAGTTTTGTTCCAATAAGGCCAGATGACTACCTGTATTAAGTTGCACTTATTTTCTTATATTAAAGTCTCTCAAAATTTTGCTTAGTTTATTCCCTATATTCTTAACTTTAGAATATAAATAACTGAGGTCACAAGTAATGTCCTTGAACACATTATTCTTCCCAGTATTTACTACTACATAATCATGGGCACCTTGTCAACTGCCTTATATCATCTATTTTATGTGATAACCTCCATCATATCCAGTTTTAGAATTTCACTAATATTTTTCTGTCTTCTCCAACATTTTCTGAATAAAATCTTGATCTGATCAAGTTACCAGGTGAATAAATTCTTTTAATTCCTGTGAGATGAAGCACAGAAATCTATTATTCAAGGAATCTGGGGTCACTCTCCAGAAAATAAAATCCTGAATAATGTTGTCTGATAATCAGTTACCATTTTTCATATTATTTCTCTTCTAAGGTCCCAATCTTCAACTAGAACCAGGGATATAGGATTAAGGTATAATTATCATCTATTATAACATCAATATGGGAGCCAAATTCTATCTTTCGTTTTTCTATGAGTTTCCTATGTCTTTGTTCACTTAACAGATAAGAAAAATCTGTGGGTCCATTTGTTGATCCATACCACCTATAAAGTATGCTATCGATCTCAAAATAAATTCTATAGCATACATAACTTGTGGTAGTATTTTCCAGTTTTAGAGGTTTTCATTGATAATTTTCCCCAAACGTAAGAGATGTACAAAAGGGTGCCACTAGTGATAGGAAGTCTGTGGTCCTTACTAAATCCTATAAAGGTACATGCAAAGATAACAAGTTGTGTCTAACAGAAAGAGCCGTACATAAACATACTGTCTTCAATCTAATACAAACTTAAATAATTATGGTTGAAATAAAAGTACCTACAGTTTAGATTAAAATTCCAGTATAAACTTAGAATAAATCAGAAAAATGTCTTTTGTAAAATTTAATGTTTATTAATGTAGGTCTTAGAAAGTTAAAAGATATTGGCTATATGCTTAATGATCACTGAATTACAAAGAAGTTTTCAAAATGTTTAATAATCTAAATAGAAAGAATCATTTAGAAAACATTAGATTAAAAGATTACTTCTATGAGCACTATAACCTAAAGTTACTCAGTAATGTTTGGTAAATTTTCATAGTTAAGCAATTTGAAAACACACAAATTAAAAATTTTGTTTGCTAAAATGGCTTCTTGCTTCATTCATTCATTCCAATGTTTATTGAATGTCTTCTACATACTAGGCCCTGTGTGAAGCTTTATATGAAGATTAAGTAACTAGCTAGAAAATTAAACAATAGCAGCAACAAAAACCAAAAACAAAGGCAACATCTTAGCTAAAGGAAAAACAAAATAGTTCTTATACTCTTGTGGTAACTTACAACTTTCTCAAAAAAAGAGATATACAATTTATCCCCTCAATAAACTGCTACTTGACTAGTATTCTAAATACTACTTGAGTAGTATTCTATCCTGTTTTATACTTTTATATTACAGTAATGCTTTTCTAACACATAATCAAAATTATTTTAAATTATTTTAACAAAAAAATAAAAAAGAGGGAACATAAAACTCCAAGCAAGCATATTTCTATATTCTAATAATGAGGGCAGATAGTACTATTTAAAAAAATACCCTAAAATTCTTTATATTTTAAAAGTTTCTAGCAAAAGTACCTGTCATAAAAATTGCAAAAAGGAAAATAAAGTTATGAGCAGAGAATTCTTCAAATGACATGTGAAAAATAAAAACAAAAAGTTATGTATTAGAGAAATAAAAGTCCCAAGCATGTGACAAACGTGATAAACATAAAAATTCTAAAAGCAATCTAAATCATACACCTCCTCAGGCCAGAAAGGCACTACCATGAATCTCAAAATGTATCTGAATAAGGTAGGTCTGTAGATGGAGGTTAAAAAATAACTTGGGAGTATTTTGATCACTTACTCAGGCCTTTTGATCCCATGTCGTCAGGGATCTCCTGTAGAGAGTAGTCCCCAGAGAGCAAGCAATAAAAAGATAATCAAAGAAAATAGTTGTCAGTAATGCACAAAATTGGTGCTACAGTAAGAGACAGTTCCAAGACCATTACAGGTACATGTATCTTACAGAGCATTTTTACAGATTTCTAGAACTTTGAAATGAGCTAGCTACTAACTATAATCTACCAAAAGAATATAAGTTCTAGCATGAAGGCTGATTCAGGTAGAGAAGCAAAATTTTAGAACATTTCTTGCTATTTTAAAAGTAAAATCCAGATTGTCTACATATAATGAAGAAAGAGGATAAAATGGAATGACTCTAGATAATCCAGTATTGAAGACTAGCAATGTTATACTTAGAAATCAATAGGTAGCTTCTCAGTTATTTATGTTCTCCCTCTAAAATATTCTTTGAATGTATGAATGTTAAGTGTTTTTCATAAAAATCTTTCCTTCAAATAACTGCACTTATTTATACATACTTATATGTTCAAGTTATAAACATATAACTTAAAAATGCTGTTTGCTTTAAATTAAGAATTCCTAAGGTGCCAGAAAAAGACTGGCATATAAATTAATTTATATCTGTTAAGTTGCCCTTGAAGACGATTAACAACCTGTTGCAGCTCTTGAAACTGTCTCCATGGTAACAACCAACTGCAGGGCAGTAGGTCCCTCTACATTTTATTTTCAGTTGACCACTGGATCCACATACTTACGGTCAGCATCACTTGTTTCCTGCTCACTCTGGTCCTTGTTCTTGTAGAAGGGGAATTTTCGGGAAAAGAGGTTCTTTTTACGCTTGTCATTGAATGACTGCTGAAGAAGAGAAGGAGGGGCAAAACAAAGGGATGTCTACTGTCTGTGTGTACAAAGGCCCAGCCTAGCAGCTCTGTGGAAGCTGACTCCTATGACCACAGTGTGCAGTTTGTACATGAATTTTACTTTAATCTTATATAAAGTGAATTTCTACTTTTGTATAAATTCTAAGATTTTGCAACTGAAAATACTTAAGAATTTCAAAGAGCATAGCTCATTTATACCTAAAAATAAAAATGCTACTTGACAAAGGCAAATTGGATTAATTACTACTACAGTACAAACCAGCTAACATTTGTTTGTATTAATCTCTATGTTTCCAGAAAAATTTCCAAGAACTAAGTGCTCTACAGCAAAAGTTATTTAATGTTACTTTACTGCTCAACTACATTTTATTTATTAGGAAGTAATTTTCATTTTATTTTGGCCTGACCACAGTTATTTCTTTATCTCTTTTGTGGCTATGATGAACTAACAGAAAAGACATTATTTAAAAAGTAAACCAAAATGATTATGAGAAAGTTGTTAATGCTGAATATTTAAAAACAAATCTTTTTTTTTTTTCTTCCTGGAAGAGGATAAAAGGTAACTAAATGCTTATAAGCCAGAAAATGGGAAGAAAACTAAATCAATGCTATCTCTTAGCCAAGCAAGAAGTCAGAAGTCTGATCAGCGTCAATGCTATCAGTACTGACTTATTTATTCTTAAGTTCTACTATACTTATCTATTTTTAAAAGTATATATAAATAAAATAGAACCACATCTAATCCACTGGCACCATGTCCTTCAACGGGAATAAAAAGTTTGGTGTCCACCAAAGCCACAAAGGCAGTTAAGATTCTAACAGTTTATACATAGTTGTAACATAGGAGTTGAGTAGCTGATCTGATGTCCCATATTGCACAGATGTTGGAAAAAAGTTATTTTTCCTTGAATGTCCCATTTGTGCATTCATTGATTTATGATTATGTAGCACAAGAGTGATAAGGCTATTAAAGAGAAATAGCTTCTTTTGTCATTTATCTGTCATAGGCATTTATGTTTTGAAGAAAACAGGCTTACCTACCAGGGACAATAAGAATTACTATTTGTTGGAGGGGGAAGGGAAGAATAGAAAGAATAGAATTTTTTTGTGTTGTGATTTTCTGCATTTATACATATCTTAAGATGCTATATTATTTATTATTTTGAAGTACATTGACAAGACCAGTGTGTTTTTGGCATCCCCTTATTTTAAGCATGTGATGCCAGGTGATTAAGGTGAAGTAGCCAGGTGTAGTATCTCATATCTGTAATTCCAGTACTTTGGTAGGCTGAGGCAGGAGGATCGCTTGAGGCCAGGAGTTCAAAACCAGCCTAGGCAACATGGCAAAACCCCATCTCAACAAAACAAAACAAACAAACAAAAAATTAGCTGGGAGTGGTGGTATGTGCCTGTAGTCCCAGCTATTTGGAAGGCTGAGGCAGGAGGATCACTTGAACCCAGGAGTCTGAGGCTGCACTGAGCTATGATCATACCATTGCACTCCAACCAGGGTGACAGAGTGAGGCCTCATCTTTAAGAAAAAAAAAAAAAAAAAGTAAAGTAGATTAAAGTGACTTTTAGCTCAAATTCTATGACTTGAGAAGACTTATTTTGATAAAGATCTTTATAAAAACAAGGTTAAACTTTCATTTTTACCTTTTCATATAATTAATTCAGGATTAATAAGTTCACAGTTCATTAGCCAAGCAGACTGTCTTGATTTCAATCTTAAAGTTTGAAGGCTCTGAGGAACTAGATAAAAGAGAACTCTAAGTAGAAGTTAAAAATTCAATTGAGAGAAAAAGTATTATGGAGAAGTCTGGGCTTATAACTATTTTATAAACTGTCAAGTAGCATTATTTAAATAAAAATCTTTGCTTGAATTCAAATTTTAGAAAAGAGAAAGTGTCTTAGTAGAAAAAAATTATGGCAATCTAATTTAGGGAAAATCTAAATCTTTTCACTCGTAAGAATCAATGGTTTTGAATTTAGCAGTAATTTTTATAATATCTGATACAACTGATGTGTTTTTTATAAAAGTTTATTCATCCCTCTTACTGCATCTATAGTGGTCAGAGTCAGTTTCACAGCAAACAACCAAAAGAAACATGAAGTTTAAAATGTTTGATTCTTATTATCTTTGCAGTTAGCCAAAATGAGATATCATAAAGATATCATAATACAGGACAGAAAGAAATGCTTGTTAGTTAAGAAATGTATTAATTGTATCACATTTAATATTCTCCAGGTGAAGAACTTATTTAAAGTGAAAAAAATGCACAAGCAAATAAGACAAAAATGTGTAGGGTAAACACAAAACTGAAGCTTGCTACCTCCAGTTTCTCTGTATTTTTAATCGAAAGCACTACATTTAATACTTACTGTCATTAATGCAATATTGCAAGAGAGACAGTGTAATATAAGAATTGATAAAATATCACAAATTCATGATACATATACGATCTAAATATATAATTTCCACATGTAGTATTTCAAAACAGCCAAATGAATGTTAGACATGTTAATGAGAAACTAAAATGTTATAAATCTGTAGTAAAAATAAAGTCCACAAATCACTATGTAAGGAAAGGAGAAGGAGGAGTAGGAAATGGTATTATAGAAAGAAATGCAGTTCTGATCAATGGCAAGCGTATTTTTACCCCACTCAGTATCATGCATAGTTTTGGTGCTGTGTTAGAACACAGTGACTCTGAATAAAGTTGGTTACAGTCAACAAAAAGACTAAGATTTAAATACGTCGTTAATCCAGTTAACTTCTTACAGTATGAAAGAAAAGTTACAACATGCAACCTCTTTTTCAATTTACTGATGGTATATTGTACTAAATCATTTTTAAAGATATACATAAAACAAGCATAAAAAATTCACATTTTTCAAATCCTGAGCATTTACCTGGGATTTTTCCTCTAATACAAATTTCTATATTAATATTGCTTCAGATCACACTATATAATTTGGTATTTTTCTGAAAGCTACAAGTAAATTTTAAAGGAATTCAACTTTTGTGTGTGTGTGGTTTTCCCCAGGATTTTTTATTATTTGTATGCGGGCTCTGGGGTACATGTGCACATCCTGCAGGATTGTTGCATAGGTACATACATGCCATGGTGGTTTGCTGTCTCCATCCCCCCGCCCGTCGCCTACATCAGGCATTTCTCTGGGTGTTATCCCTTCCCAGGAATTTATCATTTCTAAAAAATTGAATGTAACATACAATTTACTCAGATTTAATTTCTTGGACCAAAGATACTTCTCATTTTTAAAATTTTAAACCTTTAAGTTTGAGTGCTTAGTGATACCAGAGATGTACAGAGAGCAAATTTATTTGCTGAGTTAACATTCCACATTCATTTCAAATATGATCAAAAGACTTATAAAAATTTTGTTTTATGTTTAAAAAAAAACATAAAACAATGCTATAAATGGTATTTAACATAACATGTATTCAGTTTGTTCTCTGGGCTTACTGCTAGAATATTCCATTGCAGAGAGTTCAGGATTATTAAGAATTACATTCATGATATAGGATGAAGCCTGTACCATCTTTCTCATCTACTGACAGCCCAAATATTTAGATGCAAGCAGAAGGATTTAAAGTGAAGGAAAAATAAATACGCTTCTAAAATACATATGAAAGATTTGATATATTTCTTTCCTTTTTTTTCCCCCCCTCCCAGACAGGGTCTCACTCTATTACCCAGGCTGGAGAGCAGTGGCATGATCATGGCTCACTATAGCCTGGACCTCCTGGGCTGAGGCAATCCTTCCACCTTAGCCACCTGAGTAGCTGGGACGACAGATGCAAGCCATCATGCCTGGCTAATGTTTTATATATTTTTTTTAGAGATTGCGTCTTGCTATGCTGCCCAAGCTGGTATTGAACTCCTGGGCTCCAGTGATCCTCCTGCCTTGACCTCCCAAAGTGCTGGGATTACAGGAGTAAGCCATCTTGCCTAGCCTCGATATATATTTTTCTTTCTTTTTTTTTTTGAGACAGGATCTCCCTCTGTCACCCAGGTTGAAGTACAGAGGTGCAATCATGGTTCGCTGCAGCTCTGACCTCCAGGGCTCAAGCAATTCTCTTGTCTCAGCCTCCCAAGTAGCTGAGACTACAGGCATGTGCCATCAAGCCTGGCTAATGGACATATTTCTTGATTATCTACAAACTTCTTCTCATGCATTTTACTGGCATTTTATTCCTGCCAAATAAAATTTCACATTGATTCCAGCATTTAAAACATGGGTTCTCTTAAGAAATAATAGCAGGAATAATGTGGGGAAAGAACAAAAAAAATTTCCCAAAATCCATTTGTAATAACTTGTAAACTTAGATTATAGCTTAGTTAGCATTTCTGAGATGCCTATTTTCTTAGAAGAGTCATTATCAAATTATCTGCTATGATTAACACTAGTAACACAAATTTCTTTTTCTTTTTTGAGATGGAGTCTCACTCTGTCACCCAGGCTGGAGTGTAGTGGTATGATCTGGGCTCAATGCAATCTCCCGCTCCTGGGTTCAAGCAATTCTCCAGCCTCAGCCTCCTGAGTAGCTGGGATTACAGGCACCTGCCACCATGGCTGGCTAATTTTTGTATTTTTGGTAGAGATGGGGTTTCGCCATGTTGGCCAGGCTGGTCTCAAACTCCTGACCTCAGCTGATCTGCCTGCCTTGGCTTCCCAAAGTGTTGGGATTACAGGAGTGAGCCACCATGTCTGGCCTAGTAACATGAATTTTCTAATTGGAAATTGAATGAAGGTCAAATATATTTCATTTATAAAAATAAGCTTGGCCAAAAGTATATTGCTAGTAATATATCAAATGACAGTTTTGATAATTTGGAAGGGTCTGTGAAATGGGTACTTTAATTTAACAAATGCTTACTTAAGCATCTACCATTGTAAAGCACCACGGCAAGAGCTGATCATGATTAATGCTTACAGCAAAATCCTTTTCATTTTAACAGTGTAGCTCAAACAGGAATTATGCAAATTATGCATTTACAGAAATAAGAGATGTCAAATACTCACCCCTTTATCTCTCGTTTTAGAATTGAATTTCACTGTTTTTAATCGGGCTCGTTCTTTCTTCTCAACTCTGTCAAAGGAAAGAATGCTATTTTTTAAACCAAACATATCTAGGAGTCTTACTAGAAATAACCAGAATTGATATCTTTATAACGGGCATTTTTATACTCTAAAACCTTTAGGAGCCATCTAGATTTGCATCCCCAAATTAGAATTGCTAAAAAATGAAATGAAGGGCTCAATTTATTATGAAACAAAGCCTGATGCTATAAAGTATCAATACATAGTACGTGTGTGTGTGTGTGTGTGTGTGTGTGTCTATATTCAGTTACAAAATTATATGAAAGTATGAGGCACCATTTCTGAGTTTAACAAGTTTCCAAGTTTTGTTTTTTAAGTATTAGCTTAGCATGAAGGAAACAGGCTAAAAATTAAGCTTGAGGAAGAGAAAGCAAATGTGGCAAATTGTTAAAAATTGGTGAAAGTGGGAGAAGGATATGTGAGAAGGATATGTAGAGGTCCACTATACTACTTACTGCCTTTTTTGTACTTACTTTTCTATAGCTCTGAAATTTTTAATAATAAAAAGGTGGGAAATTAAAAACTTAAGCCAGAATTAGAATTAAATGACATTAGAATTAAATGACACGTGTGTGTGTGTGTGTGTGTGTGTGAATATATAAATAACTAGTTACAGTGTATAAGAATTTTAAAGTATTTTTGGAAGGATACATAAGAACTGTTAATCTTTACCCCTATGGAGGTGAGATGGGTGTTGTGAGAGGGAGCCTGTAAAGCTTTTACATCTTTAAAATTCTGAACTTTACCTATTCAAAATAAGCAAGCAAATAAACTACAATGAAACAAATTTTCATGTAGACTGTAACACTAATGTAAATCTTGCAAAATTTCATGTAAATTAAGCTTTCATAAATTCTTGAATTTCAACATAGCAATTACGTTAGTATATAACAGAAAAGCCTACCAAAACAAGCCTATGAATAAATGCATTTTACTTTTTCCTTATCATCTCTGTATTCAGTTTTACTATGGGTACAACAGGACCTTAGCACTCATGAATTTAAATTTTGAATCTAAGGCCAGGCGCAGTGGCTCACGCCTATAATCCCAGCATTTTGGGAGGCCGAAGTGGGGGATCACGAGGTCAGAAGTTCAAGACCAGCCTGGCCAACATGGTGAAACCCCATCTCTACTAAAAATATAAAAATTAGCTGGGCATGGTGGTGGGTGCCTGTAAACCCAGCTACTCTGGAGGCTGAGGCAGAAGAATTGCTTGAGCCCGGTAGACGGAGGTTGCAGTGAGGCGAGATCACATCACTGCACTCTAGCCTGGGTGACAGAGCAAGAATCCATTCCCCCCCGCAAAAAATAAATAAAACTCATGATTTTTACTATTTGAGAACAATTCTGAGGCTCCATGACATGACTAATTTATAACCTTGCCTAGGTACTTATCAATAGCACCACAAAACTAGTATTTGGTGAGTGAGCATTTACAACTCAACTTTGTTTTCTAGTCATTATCTTGTTTAGTGTAGCTCAGCAACTTAAATTGTCTGTATTTGTAAATATTATTCCTGAAACAAAGCCAAGAATTGTAGGAATTACAATTCCTGTTATTTTAGAAGAGGTCTAAGAAAGATAGTTCTGTTTAAGAAAATGTACATTCAAGAACTAATGGCATAATTAGTTGTGGTTTCTTATTGTATTTTATGAGAGTAAGATTATATTCTGCAATGCTACTCATGAATTTGGAAATTGGCAGAGGTCTCAAGATATCTCTCTTACATTATTTCTTGCTTTAAAACACAATCTTATAGAATTTTGTACAAAATGAAAAAAAAAAAAATCTCTCCAATGGAGCCAGCAGTGTTTATTACTGGGTGTGGGCACAAAAAGCCTTTGCAAGGTATGAGACTCTAAGTACTAAGACAATTTTGAGGAGCTCTGACCTTGATATTTAAGATATAAAGTTTCTACTGACTCAACAAGGCATAGAGGAAGCATTTCCAAATTTAAAGCAGACTATGTTCTATTTCTGGAAAAAAGTTATGCTGATTGCTGCATTGCTAAAAGAGGATTTGCCATCAACTGGAAGATCTAGCCAAATAGTTGGATCATGCTAAATATATGGATCTAAGCCCCAAAATCATAATTATAAATCTTGATTGTAATTTAATACTACTACTTTTAAACTTCTAAAAACAAGTAAATAAATATTTATAAAGGTCTAGAAATAGTTACAAAATACGTATAAATCCAACTAATTAATAAGAAAACAAGTTTATGACAGCATAATCTTGACTTAAAATGAACTAGTTGTAATAAATATTTCTTTATTATCTCATTAACTATTTTTGCTGGTTATCTTACTACTTTAGAAAGCTCTTAAAGAAGAACTTCTAGACAATGATTTGGATGAACCAGATCTCATAAATAAGCTATCTTGGGGGAATTATGAAAGGACATTTTAATACCTTTCCCACGAAAATAGAGACATTCAACAGCACTTCATAGTCCTCAGGAGGGGTTCTCTAAGCTGGGACCATCCTTTGCGAAGAGAGCCTGTACTTAACCACTTTTCCTATATGGTAAGTATGCACCAATGAATCACTAAAACAAATCATTAGGGCTGGGTGCAGTCGCTCACACCTGTAATCCCAGAGCTGGGGGAGGCTGAGGTGAGGAAATCACTTGAGGCCAGGAGTTTACGACTTGCCTGGGCAACATACCTAGAACCCATCTCTACAAAAACAAAAAACTTAGCTTGGGTGCAGTCACATGCATGCACCTGTAGTCTTAGCTACTAGGTGAGGTGGGAGGATAACTTGCACCCAGGAGTCTGAGGTTCATTGAGCTATGATCATGTCACTGCACTCCAGCCTGGGCGACAGAGCAAGATCCTGTCTCTTAAAAAAAAAAAAATCAATCAATCTACCTACCTATATATAATCATTAAAAGCAAAGAGGAAAGACTGGTGAACTGTACCAATACATGTAATTTAAGCAAGTATAAAGGGGAGTGAAGCATATTACCAGATATTTCCAAAAATTTTGGCATGAAAGAAGCAATTCACCAAAAACAAAAAATTTAGGTCCTCTTATCCAGCTACATGAACTACAGACACTTTCAGTTTTCTCTTCACTGTTATGCCTAAATGGCACGCTGACTTAATATATGCTTGTTTTCAGCAACTAGTAGCTTTAGATAAATTACTGCTTGGCGGCATCATATATATACACACATATATATGTGTTTATACGTATGGGCATATATAGACACATGTATGTATATATTTTTCATTACACAAAATTTATTATTTATTTATATATACATTATATACATTTATATATTTAGTTATACAAAAATATTATTTATTTACATATACATTTATTATTTATTTATATATACACATTATATACATATATTTTTGAGTCTGAGTCTCATTCTGTAGCCCAGGCTGGAGTGCAATGGCGTGATCTTGACTCACTGCAACTTCTGCATCCTGGTTCAAGCAATTCTCCTGCCTCAGCCTCCTGAGTAGCCGGGACTACAGGTGTGCACCTCCATGCCCAGCTAATTTTTGTATTTTTAGTAGAGACAGGATTTCACCATGTTGGCCAGTCTGGTTTGAACTCCTAACCTCAGGCGATCAACCCACCTCAGCCTCCCAAAGTGCTGGGATTATAAGCATGAGCCACCATGCTCAGCCTAATTGTATATATTTAAGTTGCACAACTTAATGATCACACACACACACACACACACACACGCGCAAGTGAAATAATCACTAGTCAACCTAATTAACATATCCATTACCTCACCTGGTTACCTTTTTTCCTGGTGGTAGGAACACTTAGGATAGACCCTCTTAGCAAATTTCAAGTATAGTACTATTACCTATAGTCGCCATGCTTATATGTAGGAGATCCAGAACTTTCTCATCTTGTATTATGAACACTTTGTATCTCTCCATTTCCCTATCCTCCTAACCTGGTAATCACCATTCTACTCTCTGTATGACTTTGACTACTTTAGATTTCACATAGAAATGTGATCATACTAATTTTTGTCCTTCTGTGTCTGGCTTTTTCAAAATTAGCATAAGGTACTCCAGGTCCATCTATGTTGCCATAAATTAAAAGAAATTTTAAAGAACATCAATTATTTATGTTGTATCACATTGAAGTGGTTAAGAAAAACAGACATACCTGCGTTTACTGGGAATCACTCCAACTTCATCACTCTCACCATCTGGTGTAACCTGCCTGGCTTGCCACCATTCATCATCAGAAGCATTAATAACATGGAGGATATCTCCAAATTTGAAGTTCAATCCCTGACTGGGAAGGCCACTGTCTTTAGTCTTGTCATAATCAAAAAGGGCTCTAGAGTCAGAAGAAAAAAGTCCTTAATTACTTGTTATAATATTAACGTATCATAGGGTCCTGAAAGTAGATAAAGTATATGTAAATAAACATACAGTTCTGAAAGTATATGTAATTTGGATAATCAAATATACCATAGTAGGCCAAATAATGCCTAGTTCAATTCTGCACTACATGCAAGATGAGACAAAAAGAAATAGCAAAATCAACTTGTGATGAAAATACTGTATTACATTATCTGTTTCTTTCAATATGACAAGAAAAATTTTAAAAATGCTCTTGGATTGTAATCTAATGGCAACCTAAACTGAATTCTAAAATGAAGACAAATCCAGAGAGTTTGAAATTAATCAACAAAAGTATTAAGACATAGTCTTCGTTTTAATTAGATACACATAGGAAAACAAATTCCCTGATAAATTTATCCCTTAGTTGTGGACTGTAAGACTAGATCAATATAGTGATTATTTTGCCAGTTAATTATTCCATTAGTTTACAATACTAGAGTTGATAGTTTCAGACTCAACAACAATGATGAAAACTAACTATAGATGACTTCATCAGATGACAAATATTTTGGTAAAAGTAATAATTTAATATGGTAATTGCAAAGTGTTAAGAATATTTTAAAGTCTGATAAAAATATTGTGTCCTACCAAGTGATTAATGTACAATATTTAGATAAATCAAATTCTTAAGTCCAAATAAGCTCTCTCAAGAGTATAAGAAAGGATCACAACAATTACATTTATAATATAATTTATTCATTCTTTCGTTCTAATTTGGCAACTGGAAATTAGGATGCAAATTATAATCTTTTTCACACTACCTAACATTTAAGAACTTATCTATTGAAGTAAAACTCAAGAGGGGTGGAATTACTTGATGGCTAAATAAATAAACTAGTAGTTAATGGTTTTTCAAATGAGTTGATTCAAGTTCTTTCAGGGGCTAAAGGTGTTAGGGAAGGAAGGGGAATCAAAAGTAGGAAGGCTCACTTAAACATACATTCAACATAGAGAAGATGAGGGTACAAATAAACATAAAATAGAAAATAAAGCACCTTTAGAGACAGTACAAATGTCAAGACATTCAGAAAAGGAGAATACTTTCTTACATCACTATAAAAATTCATCTTTTGAATCACAAAATATAACTGTATTATTGCACAACAAAGGAAAAGAAACCACCCACAATCTCTTATGTTAGCATTTTAATATTCTCTGTTAATATATTTGATTCATAAAAAAGAAACCATGGAAAAATGTGAGTTATTAATCACATGTATCATAAGAGTGCAATGCACATCTGCTAACCCACTATCATACTTAAGACTACCCACAAAACCATTATCAGTAATTCACCTTCACCTGCATATACTCCCTCTGATCCTGATTCCCTTGGATCAAGAGTTAACCACTATCAGAATGTAATCATCGTTCTTACAGTACAATGTTTGTTATTTCTTTGACTCATTCTTTTTTTAATTGGTTTGGTTTTATCATATAATATGTGAGTGACTAAACAATATAATGTATGTTTTTACTTGTTTCAGAGTTTTATAAAGAGGTATACTGTGGGTAGTTTTTTGTAGTCTTTTTTTTTTTTTGCTTTTGAAATTAAAAATACAATGACTAAAAAAACCCCACAAGACTCAGGTGTGGTGGTGCGTGCCTCTAGTTCCAGCTACTTGGGAGGTTGAGGTGTGAGGATCCCTTGAGCCCAGGAGTTCAAGACAAGCCTAGCCAACAAAGCAAGACCCCATCTCAAAAAGAACTGCAAGACTTCTGATTAACCATAGCAGATTGTGTCTATTTCTTTTCCAACCTGACTCATTAAAATGACAATAAGAAAAATACAAAAGAGAGAAGACAACAGGGGAAGAGAGATTTTGCTGTGTTTTTGGATGATGCTAATTAAATTTAGCAGAATGAAAGAAGCTATAAATGGAGTGTCAGCAGAGACGGTAATAGAAACAAGTTTTATTCCACAAGAACCCTGAAAATGGTCATAAATTAGAAGTATACAGTAGTACCAAGGTAGGCAGGGATAAGTTACTGTACTAAAAACAGAAGTTCAAACACTGTATATAGCACTTAGACCACCCCCACCAAAGTTCCTTTTCCCATTCCCAAACCCACAGAAGACCAGAGGTTTAGTCTCCAGATAAACTGAATTTGAAGAGATGTATACTCTGAAACTTGGTGGAGAAGGGGAAGTGGCTGGACTGAAATGGATGAAAAGGACAATTCGAATACCGAAAATGGAAATTCTAGCAACTTGGTTTATACTATTGGCAGCAGATTAGGGATTCTCATCTAGTGATATTTATACCAAAGAACAGAATCACGTGGGACAGTAGAGGAAATGTAAGAGCCAATTTATCCCCTACTTTACCCCATTATCTTCTGGTTAAATCCATTACCTTCATTTCTCTATTTATAAGAACGTAAAACAATGAAAGGAACACTGGATATTTAAAGAATGCCTTATATAAAACACTAAAGAAAAAAACCCAAGAATACAGGATAGCTCAAAAAAGAAAACAGAGAAAGCAAAGCATATAAAAAACAGAAGAAAATCCAAGAGATACATGAGATATATCCACAAAAGAAACAGAAGATGAGGGAGCTCTTGGAAAATAAAACAGGTTATCATACATTCCCACACATTCCAAATTCTCTACTGGAGAGAAGGCAAAATAAAGTCATTTCAGACATGCTAAGACTCAAAAGGTACCTCCCACACATATTTTTGCAGGAATTCACTGTAGGATGTGCTCTAGGAAGACTGAGAAAGAAGAAAATGTGGCATCTAGGAAACATGTGACATAGTAGACAGCCAAAGGGAACAGAATAATGGCAAAGGGAAGTCCCAGTTGAGAGCTATACAGCAAGTTTACAGAGCAACTAGTCTAGACTGGAGCAGAAAAATGGAAAAAACCTGAACTGAAAGACTGTATGTGTGACCACGTTTTCATCATGTGAAAAACTCTACAGTGGTTACTGGAAGATATGGAAAGATACTTAGTAGTAAGCATATGGAAAATTAAATAAAAGGCGAGACAATTATTAAGTCCAGGAAAAATGAAGGTTTGCAGAAGAAAGAAAGTAACTCATAGGGTACTACCCGACTGAGTCATGAAAGCTATTACATAGTCACATGACTCTAAAGTCTACTAGTTTTATTAGCAGAGATAGGCTATGTTTGGGTGATGATGATGAGACTGAATGAGTAACGGTTTGGTATTTATTACAGAGAAAAATTATCATCTACCATGGTAGTAAGACTGATGTACAAAACCGGTAAAGTAGAAGATAGCAGTATATGCATGTTATTTAGAAATATGGAGGTGAAGGCTTCATATTTAGAAACAAGGAGGTAAAGGAAGTTTGCTAGGAAAATAGAGAATGCTTGTTTCTGGAGAATGAAACTACAGGCTGGTACAGGTGACAGTTTTCATTATATGCCTTTTGATAATATATGATTTCTAAAAAATCATGAGGCTGGGCACAGTAGCTCATGCCTATAATCCTAGCACTTTGAGAGGCCAAGGTGGATGAGGCCCTTAAGCTCAAGAGTTTGAGGCCAGCCTGGCCAACATGGCAAAACCCTGTCTCCACTACAAATACAAAAATTAGCTGGGCATGGTGGCACAAGCCTATAGTCCTAGCTACTCAGAGGGCTAAGGCAGGAGGATCGCTTGAACCCGGGAGGTTAAGGCTACAGTGAGCTGAGACCACACCACTGCACTGGTAGGCTGGGTGATGAGTGAGACCCCATCTTCAAAAAAAAAAAAAAAAAAAAAGGAAGGAAATAGAGCATTATTTCTCTAAAAATGATAAAAAGTGAAGATGATTTACTAAATGTACCTAAAATAAATATAACCTAATATGTTTTGATTTATATGCCTTTGTAAATATTTAATCAAGTACAAATAAAAGGCAACACATGAATTATATTAAAAATAGGAAATGTGGATAAGCAAAAAGGAAGAAAATTTAAAAAAGAGAGTATAAAAATCTATGTAGTTTTCCTTCTTTGAAGTATTTGTATATATAATATACTTTTAATGACCTTGGAATATAAGAGTTTAATAAGTACTGCTAGAATTAGCAAAAGGAGAAAAAAATCTGATACATTTAAGATTCCCACATCATTGGTAGGGTTTTAAGTAGCAAACAACTTATAGCGAAAGACAAAAGGGATAGAAAGAAGAAAAGTGAGAAAAGTTTCTTTCATGATGTATCACACAGTAAGATCGATTATGAGAAGACAGTAAATCATATGATATGTAAACAAGTACAGAGTACATGTTTGTGTATAGAGATATACAGGTGTATAGGATACATGTCTATATGCGTAACATATATCTCTCATCAGAAGGATAAATGGAACATATTAAGAACAGGTCACCCAACAGTATCAGGAGGAATGAGATAATAATTTATAAAAAATGGTTCAGATTACTTACAGTGCTAATGTTACAATAACAGTATAATAAAGTCATCAAAGCTCTACTAAAAGTATACAGAATACAAATAAATTCAGATTTCTGCTTAATGTCTTATGAGCTAACAAAATGGAAAAACCCAGTTTATATACTAATAGCATCCACTTATTAGATCTATGTTGCCACTTAACCTTTATGCATTACAGAAAATTAACATATTTGCCTTCTCTCAAGTGTTTAAAAATAAAGTGTGTAGAAATTTTCTGAATATGCATTATTTACTGAGGCTATTCACATTTTAAACTATTATTTACATATGCTTTCTTTGTTACTATGGAAATTGCCAAGGTAATTAAATGTTACTTGAATGGAAAATATATTAGAAAGGGATACAGGTTAAATCTAAGTATTAGATATAATAGTATCAAGCCTGTAGTCGCTATTAACATATCAATCTAAAAACAAGTTCTGGTCCACGGAAATTTCTTTCTTTATCCTATAATTATTATTCAAGGATTATATAACTTCCATTAATAAAATTATTAATACAATAATATTTCAAATCTTGAAAGACGCACTGTCAGAGAATCAATATGGAAAAACAACACTGATTCGCAATATATTTTCTTATGGTAAAACTAAGTAAGTTATGGTGAAAAATACAAAATAATTTACATGCATAACTAATTAAGAGTTGCCATAATTAGAAGTAAAAAAAATTTACCTGACATAGAGGGATCGCTTCTGGCTAGTTCGAAGAGAACCTGACCCTGAACTAATACTACTATTCATCATCTGCTCCCGTAAATCATGTATTTTAGCTTCAAAACGACTGTATTCTGATGGAAGAGAAAGAGAAATAAATTTATAGATTTTCAAATAATAAGTTATTTGACGATAATGTGTTAAATACACAAACTGTCCTCTAATTGATTAAATGTGGTTAGAACCTTAATACAGTAATATGCATAAAATGTTGTCCAACACACAAATATCAAAAACAATTATTAATAACCTAAATGTACCATAAATTAGAATTGGCTGGGCTAGAATTTTTTTATGTGCTCTTTTAAAGTTTATACCACATTTAATCAATTAAATGACAATTTCCAAGCAGCAGACAGCAACAATCTTATATTACTGTTGAATTTAAGTGTAAATTTTAAAATCAGGATTTATTCTACTTTTCATATTAAAAAAGAAATCTATAATAATAATTAATACACTAGATGCTTTAATTATTGGCTTTTTCCCCTTGAGACAATCAGTTCATTTTATATACTTAGATACAGAGCTTGTGCAGGGTCAACATTAAAGGGAAAAATATGCCTTAACAACTGATAAATGAAATTTATTTTAACTCATTTTATAATTTATAAATTGTCAAAATTCAAGAAACAAAAGCAGTCTGAAGGGACATTCATGAATATTTTCATTTAAAATACTTTTTATACAAAAATATGATTTTGAAGATGGACTATTTTAAACTATATATTTAAAACTATTAAGTCTATTAATAACCTGTTAACAAAAGTTTAAGCACTTTTTCAAAAATATTGCAGTAACATGGTTATAAACATGTTTTTTTTTTACCCCCTATGTATAACAAACAAATTGCAGACAATTAGGTCATATCAAATCTGAGTTTCTTATAAAGCCTGTCTTGTAACAAACAACTTCCCTGGGAGTTTGTATAGGTTAAGATGACAGAGTAAGAGTAAGCATGATTACTGCTGAGTTACTCTTACTTTTACCATAATCCTCAAGTTTGTTTTATGGATAATAAGCTCAACTGAAGCAACAATTCATCAAAAAGCTTAGAAACATTTAAAATTCCACATTAATAGCTAATAAAATACTTTACTATCCTTTCAAAAATATAATAAAACAAAATAAAAACACAAATAGCCTTAATAGTAGAATGTATCCATTGTAATTCAATAATTATCAATCCATGGCAACTTGTCTTTAGTATGTGTAGACATAGTTAAACTACAGATTGATGGAGATGTTAATAAAAATATGTAAGTACATCATAAGTTTAGAAAAACTAGGACCACTGGGTTTTTGCTTAATCTCTTCTATTTCAGCCTTGGATCTGCTTTGTTGGATATGAGTAACTCTGGTTCTCAAGATAGTAGTGATAGCAGAATAAAAGTATCACATAATGACTTACTTGTTTTATCCAATATTACATTAGCAACAGTGAATTATACCACCAACACTACCACTATGATATCATGTTTTGATCACTGTAAACAGTTAACTATTTCATGTAGTTTTTTATCCTTAGGCTATGGCTAGAGATATACAGTTGAATTATTTTTTTCTTATTTTTAAAGACAGGGTCCTGCTCTGTTGCCCAGACTGGACTGCAGTGGCACAATCATAGTTCACTGCAGCCTTGAGCTCCTGGGCTCAAGCAATCCCGCCTCAGCCTTCCAAGTAGCTGAGGCCACAGTGCGCACTAACATGCCTGGCTAATTTTTAAAGAATATTTTTGGTACAGATGACATCTTGCTATGTTGTCCAGACTAGTCTCAAACTCCTGGCCTCAAGCAATCCTCTGGCTATGGCCTCTCACAGCCCTGGGGTCACAGACGTGAGCCACTGTAACCTGGCCAATTACCATTTTAAAATTACTTGGAATAGTTCCTCCCTAAGTATTACTGTTGCCAAGCGGATACACATTTAGATTCGTTTGTACTCTATTTTCAACTTCAATTTGCCTTTAAAATTTTTCAATGATTTTATAAGTAGGTAAAATAACTCCACAGTCAAATCTATAAAACACAGATATTTAAAAAGTCCAGCTTCTATCCCTTTTTCTCATCCTATTCTGTCCTGATCCTTATATGTAAACATTTAAAGAAAGGCTTATTTTTCCATTTTTAACAATATAAAGATATACACAAACATGCAAATATATTTATTCCCTATTTTTATATCTGTATATATATGTATATATATACACACAAACAGATACACGTCTTTTCTTTTTTGAGACAGAGTCTTGCTCTGTTGCCAGGCTGGAGTATAGCGGTGTGATCTCAGCTCACTGCAATCTGCGCCTCCTGGGTTCAAGTGATTCTCCTGGACTACTGGCGCACGCCACCATGCCCAGCTAATTTTTGTATTTTTAGTAGAGATGGGGTTTCACCATGTTGGCCAGGATGGTCTTGAACTCCTGATCTTGTGGTCTGCCTGCCTCAGCCTCCTAAAGTGCTGGGAATACAGATGTGTGCCGCTGCGCCTGGCCAACATTTCTCTCCTTTCTTAAAGCAGTAGAATACATATTTCTCTGCTTTGCTTTTTTTACTTAATAGTAAGTATATCCAGAATATCACTGCACAAATATAAATAAAGATGTCACCCTTGCTTTTTTTTTTTTTTTTTTTTAACAGCTGTATGTAGTCCTTTGTTTTTAACCTTTACTTCTTTGTCATAGGTATGATTCATATATATTGCATAGGGTTAAATTATGCTTTATTAGGAAGCCTAGAAATCGTATGCTTTGATGAGCTAACATTTGAAATGATTCGAATTGTTTAATCTCAGTTCTATTCTTACTATCCTGTCTTATTTATTCAAGCTTTTAACATAAATAAACCAGTGACAGATTATATTTTTCAAAGATGCCCACATCCCACATGCTCTTGTACACTGTGACCTTGCCATTTCCTCATCAAGAGTAGAATCTAATTTCCCTCTCCTTGAATTTGGGTTAGTGCTTTGAGTCATTTGTATACCAAAAAATGTGAAGTAATCCTGTGTGACTTTCAAAGTCAAATTAGAAGAGTCTATGAAGCTTCCGTAACACTTCTGTAATGCTTGTTCAGATACCATGTAACAAGACTAACTACTCTAAAACTACCCTACTGCAGAGGTCACATGATGGTGCTCTGGGCCCAAACTTCCAGCCAGCACCACCAAAGCATAAGGCAAAGGGAGCAAAGCCAAACTGGGCCCTCCAAAGTAGCTCATTCACCACCTAAGTCCCACTAAGTGGCCTCAGTTGATGCCAGAAGGAAAACAAGAACCATCTCGCCAAAATCCTGCCTGAATTCCTAACCTACAAAATCTATTAAAAGGGTGTTATAATCTGTTAAGCTTGAGGTAGTAACTTATGAAGCAATAAACTGGAGCACAGTCTCACTATATGGTTTATTTGTTCTTTTAAGTGTGTGTGCATAAAAATCCAGACACATTTGTCCTTTTGTTCTAATGTCAAACTTTCGGTTGGTTTTTGTCTTTTGGTCTCCTCCTACAAGCAATCATCCCAGATCTGATTGGAAATATTATCCTTTTATATCCAATTAAAAACTTTAAAGCAATCAGGAAGCTTATTCTGTTTTCATATTATCTTCAAATTCTGCCCCCATTTTCTAATAACTGTACCTTATCAAAATTGTCAGACCACATAGCCTTTTCATATTATACACTCTCTTCCTTATAATCATCTTCATTAATGCTAACACTAGTCCTTATGTCAGTATCACTCCTCCTATTTATTTTGGATGTCTGAAGTTTGTTCTTTCTCCCCAGGAAGTGTTTATACAAACATTATCACTCTAATTCTTTATCGATACATTTGATTCTAGTCTTTATATGTGAAAGTCTGTTTGATTCAGTTTCTTTCTTTGATTCTTTGAATATGTTCACTCCACTGTCTTCTATAAATTGAGAACAACCGAATTTTCTTTAGTTTTTTTTTGTTGGGGAGGGGGAGTGGAATTCCAGAGTTTTTTTTTTCCTTCAAATTCTAATAATTTTATTATGGCATTTTGCTCTGTAGTTTGAAACAACTTTTTAAAATTTTAGAACAGATTTCATTTATGTATTTTTCTAGCATTGTTTTGGATTTCTTCCTAGGAGACTCCCATTATGTGCATGTTGAATATTCTTTGCCTACCTTAATCTTTTGTTTCTTTCTTCTAATTTTTTTTTTAAAGACTAAAGCAGTCACAAACTGTTTTTCCTGAACCATCTGACAAGCAATTTGCCTTCTTGATGTCTCATCACCTCTAAATACTTCAGTATTTCCTACAGATATTTTCCTATATAACTACAAAACCATCAAAATCAAAGTAACATTAATACATTACTACCATCTAATGCTCAGATCCCAATGAAGAGTCACCAATAATGTTCTTTATAGAAAAAGGATGCAATTCAAAATCATTTGTTACATTTAGTTGTCATATCTTTTTAGTCTCTTTGAGTCACAGCAGTTTCTCAGTCTTTCCTTGACTTTGTGATCTTAATACTGTTAGAGATCACAAGTCAATTGTTTTGTAGAACATCTCAATTTGGGTTTGCCTTAAGTTTCCATATAATTAAATTAAGGTTATCGAACTATGGCAGGAATATCACAGACATTATGTTCTCCCCAATACACCTGTATCAGGTGGTACACAATTTTGATTTGTCCCACACCAACGTTATTAACTTTAATCACTTGATTAAAGTGGTGTCTGCCAGGTTTCTCCACTGTAAAGTTACTTTCCCCTTTTGCAAATAAGTTATTCAAACTATTTACAATTCTCCATTCTCATCAAACTTTCAATTAATTCATTTACTTATACTAGTAAAAACTCATTTCCTACTTTATTCAGTGGGTTATAATCAGCCATTATTATCACCAATTAAATGCTGAAATTGTTCCTGATTTGGCCAGTAAGAGTCCCTTGAAGTTAGATTCTGTGTCCATTTGCCGTGTCTCCACCATTCCTTGAGTACTTTCTTGCTTTCTGGCAGAGGATATTACAGAGCAATCTAGCATTTTCTTTGCCTGACTCCTGGGGAATCTGCCATTTGACAAAAAAGCCTTAGTATTTTCAGTGGGGAAAAATATTTGCAAGGCAAGATCTGGATGCTAGGTTCTCATTGCTATTGGGGCGGCACTAGGCTCAAGCCCTCTCCATGGGCAGAACCAGGGAAAATAACATACACACAGATACATACACACTGATATAGATATTTATGTTTACGTCTATATCAATGGAAAACCACCCCTTCAAACCAATTTCTTCAATTCTAATCCAGCATTATAGGATTCAAATTTAAGTTTTCTTCCTTTCCATATCTGTAACTCTCTTCTCAATAGTGAAAATTATGAATAAGAATAACCTAACATATATATTAATTTTGTCAATCTCAATTTGATCAACCATCCACTTCCCTGAGTGGGTGCTGAGCATTTCCCTATGTGCTTTAATCACCAGGCCTCAGGCTCTGGCTCCTGAAACCAAGGCATTACCCTGCATGGAAGCCATCCTCATGGGTAAGTCCAACAGGCCACCAAAGCTCTCCTAAACCTCACCAGCCCTGAGGTGTACATTAAACTATTTTGCTCTGCTTTACCTAATGGCTTTAGGACTAAACTGATCAAGTTGTAGAAAGATAATAGCTACTTTTGCTTTACAATTTTTTCTTCTTTTTCACCTTCTTGCTTTAAGGAAATAGCATGTCTCTTCTAGTTAAATTTAGTCTTTAAAACAATGTCTTTATTTCTAATAATTTTCTGAGTTCTATCAATTTATTGATGTTGTTCTTCCACATATTCTACCATTTTTCTTTAACTTGTTTTGAAATATTAATTTTAGTTTATATTAGTTTCATAAACTATGTCTTTCTGGTAGTTTTAGTCTGTGGAAATATTACTCTAATCCTTATTTTCACTTTTCAAATAGGTTTCCATGGGATTTAATCATGATCTTTTCCTATTGCTCATTTTTATATGAAATTAGTTTTCCCCAACTTTTACACAGAAGTTACGAGTCAAGATAGGTTTTCTAACTTCACAGCTCTAGACCTCTCTATTTTGTTGTTTCTTTCACGTGTTTAAAGACATGATCTCGGACTGTGAGATTTCCTGAAGCTACTCACCCTCGCAAATCTGGTCCTTCTATTTTGAAACTTTGGCCCTATTATCCCTATCCTATTCTATTTGGGTTTTATTCCCAGCAGTTCTTCCATATTGTGGGGTTTTAAACGGAAAGGGAGTTTGAGCTGGTGAACTGTGTCATAGGGCCCAGACTGCTCTAGCAGTCTGCTCATTTTTTTACTGTAGATTCCTTGCACTCAACACGCAGGAATCTACAGCTATACAAAAACTCTTATGGTTCACCTGGTGTTCTCAAATTGTCCCACTGCATTTTCTCGTGAGTACTGGTTAGCACTGGGCTTCTCCTGTTGTGTCCCCTTGCATAGATGCTGATATCAGATGGTCTTGCAGCTGATACCTTGTTTACATCAGCTTATATTTGGGGTACATAGGATATCTTTCATTTTTTCATCTAGTTTTATTGTACATTTAAAAAAATTTTGGTTTTGCTTTCCTAATTTTTTTTTTTTTGAGGGAGAGGAGTTCTAGGCAATTCAGCTTTAAATCTACTATCTCTTTTTGTATTTTCCATTAGTCTCACTGGTTTATATTTCTATGAAGTTACTTCCTAAACAACAACTAGGAAGTGATGACTTTCCAACATTTATTATCTTTGTTTTTTAATATTTTACTATTTTAAATATAATTTATGTGTACACTTGTATAATTTTACTTTTAATAAAGGCTATGTTTTAGTTTGCAAAATTTCTGAAAATTTAACTGGCTCTCCCAAGCCAGTACACCTCTGCTCTTGAAACAAAAGAGACTTCCGTGCTTCCTCAGCCCTGAGTTCCTCGTTTCCCTTCACTTTTTGTTTGTTAATTCCTTACTGCCTTAACGGCTCTGCAATGCTTTTTAAATAAGAGGTTCATTACATTTCATGTAGCATTATTAGTTTTTAGCAATTTTGCTGATCTGATAATAGAAGTCCTAGTAATTTAAAATAGTCTACATTTTAGAAATTTAAAAACTTTCTGTAAAAAAGAGCACAGTAGTTTTTAGAGACACAGAAAAATATTCTTTCTTAATAACTAAGTTACTACAAAGCAGTTAACATAGTCTCAGATATTAAACATTTAAGATACTGAAGAGCTAAGTCAATTTCCAATAATTTCTTAAATTTGTGATTTACACTGTTCACTGTATTCAGATCTTCATCTTTATAGTCTTTGCTTAGCCTTTTTTTCCCTCCCAAGCCGGTCTCACTCTTTTGCTCAGGCTGGAGAGCAGTGGTGCGATTTTGGTTTATTGCAGCCTCTACTTCCCTAGTTCAAGTGGTTCTTGTGCCTCAGCCTCCCTAGCAGCTGGGACTACAGACATGTACCACCACACCCAGCTAATTTTCTTTTGTATTTTCATAAGACAGAGTTTCATCATGTTGGCCAGGTGGTCTTGAACTCCTGGTTTCAAGGGAACTGCCCACCTTGGCCTCCCAAAGTGCTGGGATTACAGGCATGAGCCATTGTGCCTGGCCAAGCCTCTGCCTTACTCTTAACAATTCCTCATAGCCACCTTTCTATATGTTCAAAACATACTTCGACATTGTCCTCAAAGTTGCTTTTCCTTTAAACCTTCTATTTCATTTACCTAGTTAAGATTCCTACCTTTTCCTTTTGTTTCAAATCAATTGATACCTTTAGTCCTATCAATCTCCCCCGTCCTTTTTTTTTTTTTTTTTTTTTTTTTCTGAGATGAAGTTTTGCTCTTGCTGCCTAGGCTGGAGTGCAGTGGTATGATCTCAGTTCACTGCAACTTCCACCTCCCAGGTTCAAGCAATTCTCTGCCTCAGCCTACCAAGTAGCTGAGATTACAGGTGCCCACCACCATGCCTGGCTAATTTTTGTATTTTTAGTAAAGATGGAGTTTTACCATGCTGGCCAGGCTGGTCTTGAACTCTTGATCTCGTGATCTGCCCACCTCGGCCTCCCAAAGTGCTGAGATTACAGGTGTGAGCCACTGCACCCAGCCTAATCTCCATATTTTACCCATCCTGTGTATATTTTTAAAAATAGCCCCACCAACATATTTTTCTTTATTTTTTTCTAAGATTTTTTTTTTTTTTTTTTGAGACAGGATCTTGCTCTGTCATCCAGGCTGGAGTGCAGTATCATGAAATGGTTCACAGTAGCTTTGACCTCCTGGGCTCAAGCAATCTTCCTACCTTAGCCTCTCAAGTGGCTGAGCCTACAGGCACACAACACTATGAGCTCATTTAAAAAAATTATTTGTAGTGACAGGGTGTCCTATGTTACCCAGGGGGTTTTGAACTCTTAGGCTCAAGTGATCCTCCTGCCTTGGCCTCCTAAAGTGCTGGGATTACAGGCTTTAACCACCATACCAATTTTCTTATATTTTTATTTCGATGAAAGAGTTTTATCCCTTTTTTCAGTTAAGTCATTGATATCCCTCTCCTGGAAATCATATCAAAACTCAGCAAAGCTATAATTTTACATAAGAGATTTTCTGCATTCAACATCTCAAAAATTCCTAAATCAAACCATATTTCTTGTCATGAAACATATTAGGGAATATCTGAACTGCTGGCTACAAGTTAATTAATATATGTACTCCTATACAAGGAGAGAGATTTAAAAGCTGATTTTCTCATTTGATTTCCCCTTTCAAATTTTAACCTTTGTTTTCATCCCCACACTAGAGGAAACTGGACTTCCTCAATCTCTTCTTAACATGTAATCCCTATAAAGAAAAACATTCATTTATAACCATAATAAAATATATTAATTAAATACAGATCTTAAACCCAAGAGAAACAACTCTCAGAGAATGGATACTATAATTACCCTAGAAAAGAAAAAGGGAAAATTTTTAAGACGGCAAGTTAGTTGTTTTAAGTACAGTAGCTCTCTAGTATATTCAGAGTAAGATTAGTTCCAGAACCCCATATACCAAAATCCACACATATTCAAGTCTAACAGTAGTCCTTGTGGAGTCTGACAATACAAAAAGTCAGCCCTTCATATAGGAAGGCATATGGCATTTTTGATCCCAGTTTGGTTGAACAGCACATGCATGTAAGTAAGTTCAAACCTGTGTTGTTCAAGGGTCAACTGTAGCACAGGAGTGTAGAAACATATGGCAAGAAAAGTGGGAAAGCAGGAGACTGAAACACATTTTGATTACCTATCTAGTACTGAAAACGATGATAAGAAATGACAAATGCCTGCAAATAAATGCCACTACTCCAATGTAATCTCCCCAGATTGTCTCCACCTCTTCTCTCTTTGGCTGGTGTAAGAATAATGAAAATAAAGTCTGGGTGTTAGAAATCTACCTCTGTAACTCAAGATTTAAATCAAAGCCTTGAAGCTTAGAATAGTTAAGTGACTATGGCCTAACCTTTCCAGACTTCAGTCACTTACAAAATAGGGATTATAATACCAAACAGTTTTTTCCTTGTGAAAATAAAATAAAATACCTCCAAATTTTAGGCCTAACCAATGGGAAAGAGAAAATAAGTTTAACTTATATATTGAGTTTAATTCTTTCCACTTTATTTCTTTTATAGTATTATTACAATAGTATTAATGTTTTCTGAACAAAAGACTGAGATTTAAGGTCTGAAAGTTGGCCTAGTACTCTTGAGGAACAGTAAGATTAAATATATGAGGTTAGAGATTCCCAGAGTTTAGTGCGTAGCTGAAAGAGTGAGAACAGGGTATGGAGACCCACCCAGAACCCCAGACTTGCCACAAAGATTATTTAAGCTGAAGCTATGTGAGATTCAACAGATGCAGGGGGAAAAAAAAAAAAGCCTTCTTGGAGTTTCTCTTAATCTGACTAAAAGGTGTAACTTCTGAGAAATGATGTTACCATAAATACCCTCTCTGAGGAGCTGGTGGCCCTGAAGAGTGGAAAGACTACTCATACCAGTTTAGACAAATGTTATCACCAACCTTATCCCCCATTTCTTCTCCTAAAAATTTGTTTGTCTTTCCTAAAGAAATGTGTTTTTCCAATAAAAGCTGTTTCTCCCTCCTTCCTTTTCCCTATTAAATTAGGTACACAAGCCTTTAACTTTATCCCACAAGTCAGCTACAGTATTTCTTTTGTTGTCTCCTGCATCCATATGAAAGAAACCCTTTTTTTCATGTTAATCTGTGAGTTTAATTCACAGGCCCATTAATGAACATACAAGGGTGGAGGAAAAGGTGTTCTTCCCTTAAAAGGGGCTAGAAGAAATCTTAACCATTTAACAGTTGTGCAACCAGCAAATTAGTCTCTTTATGGCAGAGCTTATTCAACTATAATATAAAATGGGGATAACAGTGCTTATAGAATTATCTTGGGAATTAAAGGAGTTAATAAATGTAACATGGTTAGTACGATGCATGGCACACAGTTTTATCATTATATTCTATGACGAGATTCTTAAACTATAGACTAGGAAGTATCTGTTAAAATTTTGTAATGTCTGGATATGGGTCCAAAATGAGCACTGGATTACATTTCCAGTTCCCATGTTTAATTTCTTTCTTTTTAAAAAAATTTTATTTTGAGACGAGGTCTCACTCTGTTGCCAAGGCTGGAGTGCAGTGGTGCGATCACAGCAATTCTCTTGCCTCAACTAGGACTATGGGTGCGCACTACTACGCCTGGCTAATTAAAAAACTAAAAAATGTTATGGTAGAGATGAGATCTTGCTATGTTGCCCAGCCTGGTTTCAAACTCCTTAGCTCAAGTAATCCTCCTACTTAGGCCTCCCAAAGCACTGGGATTATAAGTGTGAGCCACCACATCCAGCTAATTTCTGATAATGATTCCTCAAAATGATTAACACAATAGAGGCCCCCCCAAAATGAATGATTCCTTGCCTTTGGAATTAATAAAACTGACAGGAGTTGGAAGATAATGTTCCTTCAAATATCTTGTAGAGATTATTTTTCCTCATATTTAGAATCCAAGTCAAGAAAGTTCAAAGTATACAAGCTGAAAAGCACCTAACTACTTTAATGGAAGACTAACAAGCCATAGATCCGGAAAGATAAAAAACTTAATTCTACCAAATGCTTACCTTTGTCTCTTTGTCTGTATGTATGTAAGATTATAAAGCAGAGAATCCCAAGCCTTTAGGAAAGACACTAACTGCAAGATGATGATTGTATCAGAGTGTCAGGTGACTCCTTTTGTACTTCTTAAAATAGCCAGCTGAGAAAGAAAATTTGACTCTTCAACTTCTATCCTTGGCCCTGATAGCACTTACACTTTGATAATCTAAAATTTTTTTTTTAATGTGCTGTACAACAAAAATACATGTTAAAATATATAATATTAAAACAAAATATGAAGCTGTAGTGTCACTGATTAATAAGCAGATACAGGTAAGCAGCAACACAGCAAGGAGGACAGGCAAATTTTTAAAGTACCCAAAACACACTTTAAAATTTTAACTCTCCTATCTTTGGTCTTCCGTTATTCTTCACCTATGATGTCATTTTTTTCTCTCTGCCCATCTAAATCCTACCCATTCTTTAGGTTCCCAGTTAAACTTCAATACCACTTTATGGTAACTTTTATCATGCCAAGCAACATAATCTCCCTCCTTTTAAATTTCTAAGGCAATGTCTGTCTTCTGTGCACTGCTGGTACTTACTTAGTCTTCATTAGGCAATAGTACCATAGCCATGGTAAAAGAATACAGCATACATCACTTCCCCAGACTAAGCTCATCAAGATATTCCCAGTGAAAACTATCTAGACTTTGAAGGCAACAGACCTAGGTATGAATCTTAGCTATTACTAGCTTTGTTATCTGAGTCTACTTCATCATCTGTAAATAGGGATATTGCTACCTATTTTATGAGGATACAGCAAGCCTTACATAATAGACACCTAAATAAACATATAACTATAAACTGTGTAACTGTTATAAAGTGAAAATATCAGTGCTATGAGAAGGAGCTAGCTGATATGGTTTGCCTGTGTCCCCACCCAAATCTCATCTTGAATTGTAGTTCCCATAATCCCCACATATCGCGGGAGGGTCATAATGGGAGGTAATGAATCATGAGGGTGGATTCCCCCATGCTATTCTAGTGATAGGAAGTTCTCATGAGATCTGATGGCTTGATAAGAGCTTTCCCCTTCGCTTGGTTCTTATTCTTCTCTCTCCCTCTGTCTTGTGAAGGACATGTTTACTTTCCCTTCCACCATGGTTATAAGTTTCCTGAGGCTTCCCCAGCACTGTGGAACTGTGAATCAATTAAACCTCTTTCCTTTATAAATTACCCAGTCTCAGGTACATCCTTATAGACGCATGAGAACAGGACTAACAGACTAGCCATCGAAAGAACAGAGGAAAAGAATATTCTAAGAAAGAAGAGAATGAACAGAGAATTAGAAAATAATCTGGTATAGTCAAGGGTCTGAAAAAAGGTCTGTATGGTTAGAGCTTAAGGAGCAAAGGAAAGAGTTGAGGGCATGATGTAAAATCATGTGTGCTGTGCTGTGACAATTACAAAGAACCTTGCAGGCCTATTAAAGGATTTGGATTTTACTGAGTATAATGGGTACTGTTTTAAATGGGGAATGCTTCAACCCAATCTTTGTATTTAAAAAGATCATTTTGGCTGAGGAATAGGGAATGGATTGGAGAAAATTAAGAAAGAAGTTAGGAGGCCTGTTAGAGGATATTACAGTAATTCAGTTAACGGATGACAGTGGCTTTGGCTGGACTAGTGGCTGTGAGTGGGATGTCGTGAAAGGGGAGGGAGTCAAGCATGATTCCTGAACTTCTGGCTTAAGCATGAATGGAGATGCCATTTAGTGAAATAGTAAAAAAAAATTAAATGTCATAAATGTTAAATTTGAAACATTATCATTGAGAAATACAGCTGAAGAAATCAAATAGGACACATAAGTGTGGTGTTCAGGAGATGTCTGGAAGTAAGACACACATATGAGAGTAATCAACATAAGGGTCTAACCCTTGAAACAGATGATGTCTACTAAACAGTAGCTATCTGAATAATCAAAGAATGCAAATTCACTTTGATACAAAAATGGGTTCATCTATACTAGAATGGGTGAAAGTATTGAATACAATTAAAGAAAAAGAGTATCATCTGGAAAGGGTCATACCAAAGAAAAGTACAGAAATCACAAAAAGAAGCAAAAAAGAAAGGATAAAGAAGGAAAGACCAAACAATAGAAGCACATTATAAGATCATCTGGAAGGGAAATTCCTGGGCCCATTCAATTACTAACCTAGGATAACAGTAGCCCATCCTTGTTAACTATCAGTGGAAAGTATATTTAGTGCATATGTGGATAAATTAAGCTTATTTAAGGGTCACTAACTATTAAAATGATAAAAATTAATATATATATTTTTTGAGACAGGCTCTCCCTGCTGCCCAGGCTGGAGTGCAGTGGTATGATCACGGCTTACTGCAGGCCTGATTTCCTGGTCTCAAGTGATCCTCCTGCCACAGCTTCCTGTGTAGCTGGAATCACAGGAATGTTCCACCATGCCTGGATAATTTTTAATTTTTTTGTAGAGATGGGGTCTCACTTTGTTGTTCAGGGTGGTGCTCAAGTCCGGAGCTCAAGCAATCCTCCTGCCTCAGCCTCCCAAAGTGCTGGGATTACAAGTGAATTAACTATTTTTGTTCTGTTCTATGCTCACTAAGCATTAGCATAGTTTTTCCTTTCCTATCAACCAATTTTCACTCCTGCATCATGACTCGATATTTTTGCCTGGGTCCCCCAAAATTCCTTCTTAACATTAACAAGAATATGTCTGAATTTTGGCCATTCTGAGTCAATTTTCCCTGTATTATGCTGTACCCTTTTAATATAAAAATTGATATCTTTTTACTTCAAGAAAGTTTTCTTGAATTGATTGAATTATAAGTTAAGACATTCATTCTTTTCCTTAAAATTATTTTTCAGAAAGTCTAATTATATATATATAGTATGGAAAGTAATTACCTATATTCTATTGCTAACATTTTCTTTCTAGTCTTCTCAGACTCACTATTTCTGTTTCATTTTGTTTACTTTTTCTATTGTATCTTCTAATGTCTCCTGCTGAGTTTTCTGCAGTGACTCCGTGTTTGTGGTCTAATTTCACTAACCTGTTTGCTTTCTTCTCTCCTAGGTTCCACCAGCTCAAAGTTAATTTCTTTTGGTTATTGACTCATCTTTTCCTATAGTTCTTATATTTCTACTTTGTGGTCTTCTTTCAAAGTGAATGCATAAACTGCAAAACATTAAGGTTAAATTTTCACCTGATTTGCGTTAATGTTTTTGTGTTGTGTGTACATGTAGCTAATCTGTTACTAAGCTTTGATGCTTTTCCCCACCTCTTATCTTTGTATGAATACAAGGCAACTTTTAAATTACTTATTACTGGGGTTGGGCACAGTGGCTCATGCCTGTAATCCCAGCACTTTGGGAGGCCAAAGCAGGCAGATCACCTGAGGTCAGGAGACTAGCCTGGCCAACATGATGAAACCCTGTCTCTATTCAAAATACAAAAATAAGCTGGGCATGGTGGCAGGTGCCTGTAATCCCAGCTACTCAGGAGGTTGAGGCAGGAGAATCACTTGAACCTGGGAGGCGGAGGTTACAGTGAGCCGACATCGTGCCACTGCACTCCAGCCTGGGCAACAGAGTGAAACTCCATCTCAAAAAAAAAAAAAAAAAAAAAAAAAAAAAAAAAAAAAAATTACTGATTACTTTGGTAGATTTTGTTAGACTAGCTATTTCCAGAAAGTCTAGGGATGCAGGAAAGATGGATGCACAGGAAATTTTTACAGCTTTTAAAACCCAAATACTGTCACATTATCTCACCTAAAGAGCCAGGCTGCTTCATCCAAATATGAGTTCTCTGCTTTCCTAAACCAAACCACATGAGCGGCTTCTGCTCCAGCCTGCTCACCCCACTTCCCATGAGGCTTGCAATAAAAAACAAAGGCTCATGTTTTTATACTTCAGAAATGAGTCCCTCACCTTTAAGAGACGCAATTTTATACCATATCCTAAAATTCTGCCACCAGAAAATATCCTTAATATTCCATATTTTAACTCTTCCACTCTTCCAATGTGGCTTCTGCAAGATCGCAGCTGCTTAAGGAGTCTTTACCTGTACTTGGTTGTCCAAGTATTATACCTATCTTCTTAGTTTTAGTTAATATGAAGTGAAGTTGTATGGGTAGAAGTATGTGTGTATGTTTCATTTTCCTTACTGCTTTTGTGTGTTTTCTGGGGAAGTTAAGGAGCAGATATTACGTTACAATTAATTATATCTAAAAAGTTTAAATTCCTTATAAACATATAAATGAGAGGGTGTCTATAATACTAAAGAACCAGTGACTGTAACTTGGCTTCCATATAGTGTACCCACTGGATGGGAGTGTGTTGGCCAGGAGATAAAAGTATGTGGGGTCCCACTGGCAGATTTGTTTCTCACAAAAATTAATGAATTGACATTCTGACTTCACATGTTAGTCCCTATTTGTTTGGTTAATGTGAATTAATATTTGTAATTTACTCCCAATTAAACAATTTTCCCTTGTTAATTACTAAGCCTAAAAGGCTAAGGTTTTACTAGATTGATAGAAACTCCTATACTTAAGAAATATCAAGCAATGCTCAGCATGCTACTTTGATCAGCTAAAAGACATACTAGATTAAAAAAAAATTCTGCTCCAAAAAAAGAATAATAATTGAATTTAGTTGCTAAATTACAGAATTATTCATTTAGCTCCTTTACTTACAT
>NW_022436978.1:5885703-5956287 GCF_009761245.1 Sapajus apella
TCCAAAAAAGAATAATAAATGTAATTAGTTGCTAAATTACAGAATTATTCATTTAGCTCCTTTACTTACATCATTTTTTCCTTCTTCATCATGTTGTTTATGAGCATCGACAAATATGCTATGAATTCTTTTGGGTATTTAAGCTTTTTAAATCCCACTGAGGTTTGATTACAGATGTGGTTATGTTGATGTACACTAGAGTCTTACATATATTTAATATGGCATGATCTCAAATCTCCATTCCCACCTTTTTCCCCTAGGAACTTAATAAGGTCACATCAATGATACTTTACTACCTAGATACACATTATACCCCAAACTTGGCATTCTTCTCTTTATTTTAAATAGTAGTAACAGCTATTAGAAACATGCCGTAAATCTTGATATTAATAATTATAACTTAATTCAAAAGCTAGAAAAAACCTGGGTGACTTAAATTTTTTTGAGGCATTATTATTTTACTGGGCATTATCTCTGCTTAATGGTTTTTATTATTTTTTTTCAGATCAATAAGGTAGTAAAAAGGACATTAAAAGGTATGACGATTTCAGTTACAGAACAAATTAAAAAAATAAAGTTAAATTAACCCACAAAATGGTGCAATGCTCAAAAGAACTTGTGGATACCAGTTCCCACATCATTAAAAAATACTTTTCATCTGGAAAAGGAACTAGGTTCAGACTGAACAAATACTAGATTAACAAATTGGAAAAAAGTACAAAAAAGGAAGTTAAGCTTGGAAGTTAAACAATATTTAAGAGGAAAAATTTTAAAAACTAAAATAAGAGTAACTATAGACAATAAGAATTTTATTACCTTCAGGTCGATATTGTGCAACAATTGTGACAGCTTGGCCAGCATTTTTCAATGCAGCTGCTGCCTGCTCATGACTGGCAGCTCTGAGGTCAACACTGTTTACCTGTAAATGGAACCAAATCTTAATTTGGGAGAAGATAATCACTTTGATTAGAAATTATGATAGCCTATTCTTGAGTAGGCATATATTAAAAAATTAGTTGCAATAACTTTACCACCAAAATGTTTCTTTCTTATTCTGATTTATTAAAAATATACTGTATAGTAAAACAAAATATTACCTTTCATACCACTAAAATGTTTCTTATTCTGATTTATTAAAAATATACTGTATAGTAAAACAAAATATTATCATTCAAAGCAATTTTATTTACTAAAACCACTTTGCTTAGTCAAGTGAGCAAAGTCAAAACACTTCCCTTCAGAAAGCTGGATATCAATCCATCAAAAAAAGTACCTTAATTTGAGAACCTGAAAAATCAAGTGGCACCATTTTGCACACTTTGTTTTACTAGAGACTCAACCAATGAGAGGGAAATTCATTTTGCTTGTAGCATCCACCCACCTCCTGCCACATTCTCATGGCTATTGCTCAACACAGTTCCAATTATTTTTCTTCCTGTATAAACTAAAGCTTCCATTCTTTCAGTATAATAGGAAAGCTATTATTTAGAAATATTAAAATAGCTCAGATTGCAAGGACTGATTTGATTAGAATGTTAATTAAATGAACCAGGAATTTTTTTTTTTTTTTTTGAATAAAGAGTGCTTCCTTGGGTGAAGTAATTATCCAATTCTACCAGTAGGTGACCAATCCTACTCCAGAAGAAGGGGCAACTTAATTCTTGTTTCTGCAAGGTTGCCAATACTTTGTTCGTACACACACACACACACACATACACACACTGTGTGTGTGTATGTGTGTGTGTGTGTGTGTTGTGTATACGGTACATTATCTTAAGAGATTGTTCCTTTTTCACAATAAGACAAACTTAAGAGAACATTAATGGAAGCATTATACTTGAATGTAATAAACTTTAAATACTGAATTAAAAAAAAGTTGAGAATCACCAATGAATAGAATACAGCCATGTTCAGGACCTTCACTGAAAATTTTTGGAAAGGAACGATCATCATGCAATTTTTATATAAAAACTTGTTTTGCTGAGATCTAATCTAAAATCTGTTAAAGATCACATATCACTTTTAAAAAATTTGACTATGAGCCCAGAAATTCCTGGGATCATAAATATACATAAAGAACATTTTAACCACATAAAGATCTGGTGTTTTATATTCTCTAAAACGAAACCATTATGCAACTAAATTAAAATACATGCCCCTTGAGGCTAAGCACGGTGGCTTACACCTGTTATCCCAGCACTTTGGGAAGCTGAGATGGGTGGGTCACTTGACGTCAGGAGTTTGAGACCAGCCTGACCAACATGGTGAACACCTGTTCTACTAAAAACACAGAAATTAGCCAGGTGTGCCTGTAGTCCCAGCTACTCAGGAGGCTGAGCCGCAAGAATCACTTGAACCCAGGAGGCAGAGGTTACAGTGAGCTGAGATTGCACCACTGCCAGCCTGGGTGACGGAGAGAGACTCTGTCTCAAACCAGCACCACCAGCAACACCGCCCCCATCCCGAACCCTTGAATGAAAACCAAGATCTGAAAACCCTAATCTAAACAAATGTAACAATGTGGTAATTAGATAATATCTCTTGCTGATGATGGCCACACAGAACTCAATACAATGTATAAATAGTTCTACTTAGTGCATAAAGAAAATCCTCCTAGTTCCTGGGAGAACAAACCAGGCAAGAAATATAAGGAAAAATAAATTTTCAGATTATTGTAGAAAAGATGAAAAATGTTAATGAATTATTTTTGTGCACCAAACCCGCTTAAGAGTGTAATTTGTTGAACAAAACTACTTATTAAAGACTTTCCACGCTATCATTAACATTTCAATTGAAGATACATTATTAAGGATATTTTAGAAGAAATTCCAGTACTGAGAGACCTATTTGTATAAATAGCCGTATAGTCATTTTTTTTTCATTTGCACCAACATTTTTGAAAATTGAGAAATAATTCACATACCATAGAATTCACATTTTTAAAGCGTATAGTTTAGTGGTTTTTAGTACATTCGCAAGGTTGTGCAACCATCATTACCACCTAATTCCAAAATATTTTCATCACCCCAGAAAGAAACTCTGTGTCCACTGACAGTCACTCCTGTGTCTCCTCTTCATCCTTGGCAACTATGAATCTACTTTCTGACCCTACGAATTTACCTATTCCATATATTTCAAATAAATGGGATATATAATATGCGGCCATCTGTGCTTGGCTTCTTTCGCTTAACATATTTTCAGGGTTCATCCTTGGAGCATATATCAGTACTGCATTCCTTATTATGGCTAAATAATGCTCCGCTACAATCCATTAAAAATGGATATACACTTTTGCTTATCCACTTCCTTAAATTTATACTTATTTTATTCTTTTTGATACTATTATAAATGTTTTCTTTCTCTATCCTGTAACTTTACTGAAATTGTTTATTACCTTGATAGTCTTTAAGATTTTCTCTAAACAAGAATTGTCATCTGCAAATAGTTTTCTTGCTTTTTATTCTGGTAGCCTTTTTTTCTTTTAAATCTTGCCTAATTCCTAGAACCTCCAGGACAATGTTGAATAGAACTGTAGGAAGAGCAGAAACCCTTGTCTTGTTCCTGATTTTAAAGGGAAAGCTTTCAGTCTCTCACCATTTAGTATGATGTCAGCTATCAGGTTTCTGGAGATGCTCTTTATCATGAAGTTTGCTTTTATTCCTAGTTTATTCAGTGTTTTTATAATGAAAACCTGCTGGTTTATGACAATTGCTTTTTCTGTGTCTACTGAGATATCATGTGGTTTATGTCCTTTATTAAGATGGTGTCTTACTTTGATTGGTAAGTATGTTTCTATGTTAAATAACATAGAAACATTTTTCTATGTTGAATTAACCATGCATTCCTTAAATAAATTCCATTTGGTTATGGAATCTCATCCCCTTTCATGCTGCTGGATTCCGGTTGTTATTTTGTTGCTTTTTATATCTATATTCATATGGGATATTGATTTGTAATTTTTTCTTCTTGTGATATCTTTGGTTCAGTATAAGGATAATATTGGCCACATAGAATGAGCTGAAAAGCATTCCTCATGCTTGTTCCTTTTTGGGGAAGAGTTTGTGAATGACTGGTGCTAATTCTTTAAATGTTTGGCAGAATGTACTAGTGCAGCTATCTGGTCTGGGATTTTTGTGTTTTGGAAGTTTTTGATTACTAATTCAATATCCTTACTTGTTATAAATTTTTAAAAATTTTCTATTCTTGAGTTAGTTTCAATAGCTATGTCTTTCTAGAAATGTATTGGTAATTATAGAGTATCTAACTATAAAATACACGTATGACTATATAATGATATATATATTATAGATGTCTTTTGCCTTTAGTAATATTTTTTTCTTAAAGTATACTTGATATTAGTATAGCCACACTAGGTGTCTTTCGGCTACTTTTGTGTAATGTATCTTTTCCACTCTTTTACTTTCAAACTTTTTATGTCTTTGAGTATAAAGTGTCTCTCTTGTAGACCCTGTATAGTTGGATTCTGTTTTTTAATCTACTCTATCAACGTTTTTGCCTTTTAACTGGAGTGCTTAATCCATTTATATTTAACATAATTACTGATAATGTGGAATTTACTTCAATTAGCTGTGTTCTATGTCTTGTGTTTTCTTTTTCTATTCCTAAATGACTACATTATTTTTGTATTACGTAGATGTTTCCTAGTGTATCATTTTAATTCCCATGTCATTTCTTATACTACATATACTTTTTAGTAATTTTCTTAGTGGTTATCTTGGATTACAAGTAAAAATTTAAAGCCAGATGGGTGGTGGCTCTCGACTATAACCCCAGTGACTCAGGTGGCTCAGGCAAGAGGACTGAAGCAGGAGCATCACTTGAGTACAACAGTTTGAGGCCTGGCTGGGCAACATAGTGAGACCCTCATCTCTAAAAAAATACAGAAAAAAATTTAGCTGGGTGTGGTGGTGCATACCTGCAGTCCTAGCTACTCAGGAGGCTGATGCAGCAGGATTGCCTGAGCGAATGAGTTCGAGGCTGCAGTGAGCTATGACTGTACCACTGCACTCCAGCGTGGGTGACACAGTGAGATGCTACCTCTAAAAATAAACAAACATTTTATACAAACCTAGTTTCTTTACCCCTTTGTGGTGATGATGTCATGTTAATTACATCTTTAGAAAATGTGTGCACATCTAATTTGTAATTATTGCTTTATTCAGTTGTTTTTACAATCAGGTTGGAGAAAAAGAGTTACATCTAAAATAATACCTTATGTTGGTTTATATTTACCTATGTAGTTGCCTTCACTTATGATCTTTATTTCTTCACATAGATTTGAGTTACTCTCTAGTTTTCTTTCATTTTAGTCTGCAGGATTCTCTTTAGTATTTCCTATAGGGCAGGTTTTGAGAGATGAACTCTTTCAGCTTTTGTTTATCTGGAAATATCCTGATTTCTCCTTTATTTTCAAAGACAGTTTTGTTGGATATAGAGTTATAGTCAACAGAGTTTTTTTCTTTCCAGAATTTTGAATATGTTATTTCACTGCTTTCTGACCTCCATGGTTTCTGATGAGAAATCAGCCATTAATCTTGAGGATGATGAGTCACTTCTTTTTGCTACTTTCAAGATTCTGCCTTCAGCTTTAGACAGTTTGATTGTAATGTGCCTACATTGTAGATCTCTTTAATTCAACTTGGAGTTCATTGAGCTTCTTGGTTTTCATCAAATTTTAGAAGTTTTGGGCCAGTATTTATTGAAATATTCTTTCTTCCATTCTCTCTCTTTCCCATCTTTTATGCACTCCCATTATGTTGGTACACTTGATAATATCCCATAGGTCTCTGAAGCTGTTATTTTTTTTCACTCTTTTTTGTTACTGTTCAGTTCTTCGGCATCAAAATCTTAATTCACCCATCTTCAAGTTTGCTGATTCTTTCTTCTGCCAGCTCAAATCTGCTGGTGACTTGTCTAGAGAATTTTTAATTTATTGTATTTTTGAACTCCAGAATTTCTATTTGGTTCTTACTGATAATTTTAACTCTTTATTGATATTTTTTACTTGGTGATATTCCTTTACTCTCAGTCTATAGGATGGTTTTCTTTTATTCTTTGAACATATTTAAAAGAGCTGGTTTAATGTCTTTATATAGTACGTCCATGTCTGAGCTTCCCTAGGGACAATTTTCATTGATTGCATTTTTCTCCTGTATATGGGCCATACTTTTCCTTCTGCTTGTCTCAAAATTTTATATTGAAAAATTAAAATAAATATAATATGGCAACTCTGGATATCAGACCTGTTCTCCTGTCGGGGTTTGTCATTGTTGTCTTTCAGTGACTTTTCTTAATGTTATAAAGTCTGTATTCTTTGTTGTGTCTGGCCACTGAAGTCTCTGCCTAGTTAGCTTAATGACTGAACAGATATTTCTTTAAATGCCTGAAACTTCAAGGGCTATGTGAGCGTGTTGGGGGCCTACCTTTAACATTCAGATAAGCAGTTAACAACTGCCTTAAATTGTCACTTCCTGCTTGCACAGAGGCACATGATCAGCTAGAGGTGAGAGTTTTAAGGCCTTTTCTGGTCTTTTCTGAGCATGTGCACAGCCCTGAACACGTGTGTGGCCTTCTGGTTCCAAGGAATACACTGAAGGTTTTCAAAGGCCTTATTAAGAATTCATTCCTCCAATTTTCCTTTTAAGTTTTTTGATCAGTCTACTATTCCCTAGTGCTTTCAGGGCATTTCCCTAGAGAAGCTCAGTAAGCATTAAAATTTTAAGGTTACTGAGCATACTGTTAAACATAATGCTGCATTTAACTGCACTCACATTAGAGTGAGCTGCTGCCCTGAGACTTTCAGTTTTAAAATCGAGGGTTTAAAACCAAAGGGTTTCCAGACCTGGGGCATTCAGTTCTCAAACCATGAATGTTCTGGATGAACTAGATTGAGTTGGTTGGTTCACACACTTTAGCAGTGTGTCAATAACCTATATAAAATGGTTCCAAATGGACAATTTAAAAATGTCTATTACTGAACTCTAGGCTAAATGGAAATTTATTTTGACACAAAGTATGAAGTGAGGCTCTAAGCTAATTTTATTTGCCTAAATAACTAGGTAATTTGTTCAACAATATTTATCTTTTAAGTCCATTCCTTGCCACTAACTTTTCCTTATCATACTATAATTTACTTTAAGAATTACAGTGTGTTTCACAAACAATAAAATGTGGAAATTTGAACAGCTCAGCTGAAAGGATTTTGCTAATTGTATAAGTCGTGAAACCATTACCCCAAACAAGACATGTATCTTTTCCATTGATGTTCAACTGTGCAACTTTATAGTCAGTCCCAATCACTGGCAACTACTTTCTGACTTATAGCACCACAAATTAGTACCTGCTCAAGATTATCATGTAACTGGAATTAAATAGTATGTATTTTTGTTTATCTGTTTTGCTCAACACACTTGCTTTGTATTTTAGTAGTTGTTCACTTTTATTGCTGAGTAGTAGTATATTGTGTAAACATGCCACAATCTGTTTAGAAATTTTCCTGTTGATGGAAACTTGGGTTATTTCAAGATCTAGATTATGAATAAAGCTGTTAAGAATGTTTTTGTCAAAGTGTTTTTGTCAATGTATGCTTTCATTTGTCCTGGGTAAAACTGTGGTGATAAGGTTAATTTTATGTTTAACTTCTTAAAAACCTTCCTAAAAGGTCTTGTAGTGATATACCATTTTATATGTCCACAAGTAATGAATGAGGGCTGCAGTTGCTCCACATCCTCATCAATGAATGTTGTTATTTTTTTTTTTTGTCATTCAACTAAGTGGGATATAGTATTTCATTATGACTTTAAGAATACCTATTTTTACCTAGGCATAATTAATCGTTTTTCACGTATAGTTAAGTTTTGGTAAATGTGAATTTCATGCAGCCACCCACAATCAAGGTATGGAACAATTACCTCACTCTCATCCAAATCCCTACAAATCTCTTTATTCACTGTGGTTTTTACACTTCTCTGATGCCTAAGTTAAGCACCTTTTCACGTGGTTATTGGCCACTCACATACCTTTTTTGATGTGTCTGCTCAAGTCTTTTGTGCATTTTTAATTGGGTCACTCATTTTTTTTATGGTTGATTTATAGGAGATATTTATATATTCTAGATACAAGTAGCATGTCATATATGTGCTGAGAATATTTTTTAACCACTGTGCAGCCTATCTATTTGTTTTTTTCTTTCTTTCTTTCTTTCTTTTTTTTTTTTTTAAAGACACGGTCTTGCTCTGTTGCCCAGGCTGGAGTGCAGTGGTGGGATCAAAGCTCACTGTAGCTTCAAACACTTAAGCTGAAGTGATCCTCCTGCCTTAGCCTCCCAAGTAGCTGGGACTACAAGTACCCACCACTATGCCTGGCTAATTAAAAAAAAAAAAAAAAAAAAAAAAGTTTTTTTTTTTTTTAAGATGAATTCTTGCTATGTTGATCAGGCTGCTTTCAAACACCTGGCCTCAAGAGATCCTTCTGCCTCAGCCTCCTAAGTCACTGGGATTATAAGCAAGAGTCACCTCACCCAAAGTATTTGGTTTCTTAATGGCATCTTTTTTATGGTTAGTGTTTTATGCATTTTGTCCAAGGAACTGTTGGCTACTCTAGGTGTGCAAACATAGTCTCTGACATTTTCTTCTAGGAAGATTATGGTTCTGAATTTTAAACTTAGATCTATAATCCATCTAGAATTAAATTTTATGTCTGGAGCAAGACTGGTTTAGGTTTATAATTTTGTATACAGATATCTAGTTATTACAGCACCAATTGTTAAAAAGACTTTCCCTTCTCTATCGAACTGACTTGTAGTCCTCTGGTACTATTTAAGAAATGTGTCTAATCCATGTTCACTAAGTTTTCCTTGTATGTTTTCTTTTAGAATTTTAGTTCTATGGTCCATTTCAAGTTAATTTTTCTATATGAAATGAAATAAGAAATGAGACTCTTCTTCTTTTCCTTATGTCTACTGGTTCTATTAATGAAAGAAGAGGGCATTTAAATCTCCAAATGCGACTGCAGATTTGTCCATTTTCTTCCTTGTTCTGACAATTTACACTTCATGGATTTTGAAAGTATTATAGGTATGTCTTCTTGATGAAATGATACTTTCATCATTCTTGCTGCTTTTATAATTATGAAATTCATGTGCAATAACATTATTTGTCTTAAATTCTATTTTGTCTCATATTAAGACAGAAGCTTTAGTATGCTATTTGCATAATGTACCTCCTTTCACTCTTTTACTTACAATACATGGGCCTTTATATTTAAAGTACGTTTCTGACAAACAGTATATAGTTTGGTCTTGCATTTTTGAACCAAGCTGACAATTTCTGCATCTTAAAATCGTAGCTTTGACTTAAAAGCAGATTAGATATAGATAAGAAAATTTAAGCTGCTACAGCTTCAGTTTCTTGGGACGCTCAGGCAGGAGTATGGTATGAGCCCAGAAGTCTGAGGCCATAATAGTGCTCTACGATTGTGCCTGTGAATAGCCTACATACTCCAGCCTAGGTAATGCACGGAAGCCGTGCCTTTGAAAAAATAAAAGAAAGAAACTTACTACAAGTAAGTTTTAGTCAAAAATTGTATAGGTAACAACATAAGCACACAGACAAATTGAAAGTAAAAAGAGGAGAAAACATGACACAAATATGAAGCCAAAAAAAATTGGCCACATTACAAACTAGAAAACAGACCTGAAGAAATGAGTGAAATGAATTACAAGGAGATAGAACTGTAAATGTGAAACTGGGGTTAAAAAATGAAAACCAGATTAACATCTACTCATAGGAGTTTAGGGACAGAGTACATATAACATGGGAAGGGCAAAATTTGAAAAGAAAATGGCTAAGTTTCCAGAACCGATAAAAGACATGATTCTTTTGATTCACTAAGCATAATGAATCCCAAACAGGATAAATAATATGCTAGACACAGAGTTTCACATTTTAGTGAAACTGCAGTACACCAAAGACAAAGCATCTTAAAAGCATCCAGGAAAAACCCCCCACAAATCACCTACTAACAAGACAGAGTAGACCTTTTTTGTTAAATACAAACAAAACATACCAGACAATATAAAACAGTATCTTCAAAATGCTGAGTGATAACAGCTATCAACCTGTAATTCTAGACTGAACTAAATTTTAAAGTGAAATAAAATAAAAATATTTTCAGACAAAGTCTAGAGTATTTACAATTAAGGAACCACTGCTGAAAGGACAAACCAAAGGCTCACACTACGGCGCATTTGGATATTTCAGGGGCATTTTTGCTTTTTACAATGACTAGGGAGTTTTACTAGCATGTAGCATGCACATCTACTAGCATGTACATGAAAGCTTTTAGAAAAGGTAATTTTCTATAATGAGCAAGATGGTCCTATACAACGAAAAACAGTCCAATCCAAATGCTGTTAGCGGTCTACTGAGAAACACAGAAGAAGAAAGACACAAGATGGGATAGTAAACAAAAATTGTATGCCCTGTGGTTTAACTTTTAATAAACAAAAATAAAAACGACAATTTATGGGTATAAACATAAAACAGAAGTAAAACATTATAAATGGCATGATTAGAATTAAAGCTTCCCAAAGTCTGTCACAGTAGAACTACAAGTAAGTTTTAGTCAAAAATTGTATCGGTAACAACATAAGCACACAGACAAATTGAAAGTAAAAAGAGGAGAAAACATGACACAAATATGAAGCCAAAAAAAAATTGGCCACATTAATATCAGACAATATAGATTCTAGAGCAAAGCCATTATTATAAATGAAGATGATCATTACATAATAACAAGTACAAAACTATGTGTACCTAATAACACAATTTCAAAAGACATACTAATAAAAAAGCTCATGCTATGAGGAGAAACTGTAGAACCCACTGCCATATTTGGATAGCTTTAAAAACAATTGGCTTTTAACAATGGATCAAGAAGACAGATCAAGAAGTTAACAGATTAAAGTATAAAGAAGTACATAAGTAACTACATAAGTAAAAAGCTTGAGTTAATAGACACACAGCAAATTTTCCAGTCAACAAATACAGAACACATACTTTCTTCAAGCACATTTATAAAAACTGACCCTTTAGAAGAGTCGAATATCAAAAGAAAACCTATTATACAAAAATGTGTTCTCTGACACTATAATTCTACAATTAAGCTGTAAAATGATAAAAAGAGAACTAAGATATCCCCAATACTTTAGGATATTAAAAAAAAAATCTTGCTTTAAAAATAGGTCCAGTGAAAACAATAAAATCATTATCTTGATTAACATGTCTTACCGATATAATACGATCTCCTTTTCTGAGCTCTCCACTTAGATCAGCAGGTCCTCCAGCTAAGATAAAGGAAATAAATATTCCTTCTCCATCTTCTCCTCCTACAATGTTGAAACCTAGGCCTGTTGAGCCACGATGAAGAACAACTTTTCTAGGTTCCCTAAAAATTAAAAAAATATTCAGTATCTTGGAAATTTTATAAAAACCTGATATTCTTTCAGTGAGAACTACCTATTGATAATTTTTATATTATCAAACTACTAAGAAAGCTAGACAAAATATAAATGATTTTTTTCTAAAACTATGGGATAAAGAGATTCAAAGCCCACGAACTGAAGGAAAAAATTTAACTTTATATAAAAGCAAATACCTGTGTTATATAAAACAGAAATGAAAAAAAAAAAAGAAAAAACAATATGGAAATTTAAAAGTGATAACATAAAGAACTTAATCAGGAAATATACATACTCATGAAAAACTGATGTTGCACACGCTTTATTGCCTTCAAAGCAATCACTGCCCCTAGTTAGATGTTTCAAAGGCAGCTATCCTTTTGTATTAGAGAAGGTAGGCCCTTCCTCTAATCTCAAAGGGATGAATCATAACCATTCTAAATAAGTCACTGCAGTCCCATGCCCCTTTGCTAAAGTTAGGGTATAACCCCATTCTAACCTCTTGTAAATACAGGGAAATTTTACTGTTTCCTTGTAAAATTTTCTAAAGTTAGACAGACCCTACCTAACAAGGACAAAACATTATTACTACCTTCCTTTCCTCAAAAAACAAAACAGAACAAAACAAAACAAACAAAACCCCACACAGCTGAATAATAAAATCCCTTTACTGGTTTCAACATATTATAATCAGGAAGGTGAAACCAAGAGTATACCAAAGGCACCATGGACCTAAGATTGCTATACCAACCCTGGAATCGCCCATCTGCAGGCTTTTTATATGAAATAATTAAAACATATTTGCAGGGGCACAGGTAGGTTTTACCATATTGGTGATGTTTTATTACCTATATTAGATGGTGAATTCCGGGTTTAGTGTTCCTGCTATGCTTTAAAACACGTATGAATTAAGAATTTTTTATTAGGAAATTATACTTGATTAAAAAATACTCAGCTAAAATTGAACACTATTTCCAGGGGAAAATACATTCTGATTTTCAAACAATATAAGTACATGAAAAGGTGCTCAACATCACTAGTCACTAGGGAAATAGACATAAAAATAATGAGATACTTTAGGCCTACTAGGATGGCTATAAAAAAACACAAAACAAAAAGTAACAAGTCTTGATGAGGACGTCAAGAAATTGCAACTCATAGTGAGAATATAAGGTGCAGGCACCACGGAAAATAGTTTAGTGGTTCCTCAAAAAGCTAACACAGAATTACCATACGACCCAACAATTCCACCTTTACATATATATTCTAAGTAACTGAAAGCAGTGATTTCAATAGATACTTGCATGTCAGTATTTGTTACAGCATTATTCACAATAACCAAAAGGTGAAAATAACTCAAGGGCTCATCATTAGATGAACAAACAAAATGTAGCATATACGTGTAATGGAACAGTATTGTCATAAAAAGGAATGAAATTCTGATACGTGCTAACGTATCTTGAAAATATTACTTTAAGTGAAATAGGGCAGTCACAAAATGATAAATATTATATGGTTCCACTTATATAAACTATCTAGAATAGGCAAATTCATAAAGACAGAAAGTGACTAAAGATTACCAGGGGCTGGGAAGACAGTAGAAGGGAGAATTATTGCTTAATGGTCACAGAGTTTGTCTTAAGTAATAAAAAGGTTTTGCAAATAGTGATGGATGCACAAAACTGTGAATCCAATTAACAATACTGAATTGTATACACTTAAAAATAGTTAAAATGCCAAATTTTATGTTACATATATTTCACTACAATTTTTAAAAACTGAAGTAATATACCACAAATTGAATTGTTTATGCTTTTTTTTCTTTTTTCTTTTGAGACTGAGTTTCGCTCGTCACCCAGGCTGGAGTTCGATGGTGCAATCTAGGCTCACTGCCACCTCCATCTCCCAGGTTCAAGCGATTCTCCTGCCTCAGCCTCCTGAGTAGCTGGGATTACAAGCATGCGCCACTATGCCCAGCTAATTTTATATATTTAGTAGAGACGGGGTCTCTCCATGTTGATCAGGCTGATCTCGAACTCCTGACCTCAGGTGATCTGCCCGCCTAGGCCTCCCTAAGTGCTGGGAGTGATCCACTGTGCCCAGCCCTGAACTGTGTATTTTATACAGGTGAAATTTTTGGCATGTGATTCATATCTCAATAAATCTATTAATAATAAACCTTAGAACCAAAGTGTAGGTATGTTGTGATTTTTTTCACTTTTTTGATATTGGTAATTTCTGAAAGACTGCTTATGGTTGGCCAGGCACAGTGGCTCACGCCTGTAATCCCAGCACTTTGGGAGGCCGAGGCGGGCGGATCATGAGGTCAAGAGATCGAGACCATCCTTGCCAACATGGTGAAATCCCGTTTCTACTAAAACATAAAAAAATTAGCTAGATGTGGTGGTGCGTGTCTGTAGTCCCAGCTACTAGGGAGGCTGATGCAGGAGAATTGCTTGAACCTGGGAAGTGGAGGTTACAGTGACCCGAGATTGCGCCACTGCACTCCTGCCTGGCGCCTGGCAACAGAGCAAGACTCTGTCTCAAAAAAAAAAAAAAAAAAAAAAAAAAAAAGACTGCTTACAGTCAAATTGTGAAGAACTTCTCATGTCTGGGCAAAGATTTTGTACTTCATTATCACAAAGTACTGTGATTATCAAAAGGGAGTGGTAAAATATATACCATTTTAAGAAGACACATCCAGTAATGAACCACCTGAGTTTCACAGAATAGTACGAAAACAGGTAGTCCTGGCCGGGCGCGGTGGCTCAAGCCTGTAATCCCAGCACTTTGGGAGGCCGAGGCGGGTGGATCACGAGGTCAAGAGATCAAGACCATCCTGGTCAACACGGTGAAACCCCGTCTCTACTAAAAATACAAAAAATTAGCTGGGCATGGTGGCGCGTGCCTGTAATCCCAGCTACTCAGGAGGCTGAGGCAGGAGAATTGCCTGAACCCAGGAGGAGGAGGTTGCGGTGAGCCGAGATCGTGCCATTGCACTCCAGCCTGGGTAACAAGAGGGAAACTCTGTCCCAAAGAAAAAAAAATAAAAAATAAAAAACAGGTAGTCCTGTTATACAGTAATACATCAAAGTCCAATATAATATTCTAGACAAGAGATTCAACTGAAGAAGCACGAGGAACAGCAATCAAGGTGCAAATATAACTTATCTTTTAGTTTGCAAAAGTATACAAAGAGACTAAAGACTAGATAAGCCATTCGGTATTATAGTTTCCCTCTTGACTGCCTTAAATAGGCACTATTAGAAAGTAACAAAAATAAACGGCCATGAAAGATCACTCCAGAAGCACTGCCTGAAGACTAGCAGCTTTGGATACTCCTATCACAAACAAATAAGAACACTATTCTTTCTGCTAATTTTCATCCCAAACACAATTAATGACAACCTATTAAGTTTCCAACATTGCTAATTTCTGCTAATTTTCATCCCAAACACAATTACTGACAACCTATTAAGTTTCCAACATTGCTAATTCTTTATGGAAAAAAAAGAGACAAACACTCATATCTGTCCTTAAGATCACTGCCTAGAATCAGAAGTCTGATAAGTAAAAAATAATAATAATGCTAATAATGTAATCAATAAACACAAAAACACATATTACTTGGCACACATTTTAATGTTAAATCTACAATATATGTGTACAAATTAGAAAGCAAACTGTACAGTGTCTTATTACTATATTGAACAATGTGAAAAAGATCTACAATGTCTCTTCACCAATTTTTTTTCTACCTCACTGGAATTCTTTGGGACTAAAAAGACAGTTAATCTACACATTTCAGTTCAGTTAGTAATTTTAGATGAAAGTAAATTTTGTGTGCCAGAATATCAAGAATATATAACAAACAAACAAACCCACCAGTAGCCAGGTACAGGGGCTCATGACTGTAATTTTAGTACTTAGGCAGATATAGGAGATAGCTTGAGTCTAGGAGTTCGAGGCTGCAGTGACTTATGATCATACCACTGCACTTCAGCCTGGGCAAGAGTAAGACCCTGCTGCTAAAACCAAACCAAACCCACCATTTGTTGAATTCTGAACACAAATTAAATAACTGCCATATTTTTATGGTATATATAAGGAATATATAAAATGTTAGTTTAAATATGCATGAGAATTTTCTTAACTTAGTTTTACTAAGCTAATTCCTAAGGACAATTTACCAAGCCTTAAAGAAAAGCAATATTAATTTTTAAAAAAGAGCAGTAATTTATTTGTAAAAATAAAACATTTGTATATTTCAGGATCTTCAATGAATCCTCCAAAGGGAAAAATAAAGCTTTAAGCTCATTAACTGTCAATAAAATTTTTTAGTCCTAAAAATTGTGGCTATGTTACATGGCTGATTAAAACTCAATTTAATAATTGATTTTATGCAAGAAGAATGAATGTTAAATTCCTTACCTTGTAATCTCATCATCTCCAAGCACTGCTTTAGAAACTGGTGAGTATCTGGCTGGTGATGCTGGTGTCTGGCACAAGAAGGAAGATGGGCTAACATGGTTATCAACAGGCTGAGAAGCAGCTTCAAAACAAAGAAAAGTGAAAAATTACTTTAAAAACGAAACATGCCCATCAGTATTCCATTTATGAGTGATTAATGCGTAATTTATATTCACTCCTTTGTATATCAGAATTTGGTAGAGAAGATTTAATCATCAGCTAAACACTGGATGTTACGTTTCCCAGGTTAGTCTCAAACTCCTGTCCTAAAGTAGTCCTCCCACCTCAGTCTCCCAAAGTGCTAGGATTACAGGCATAAGCCACCACATGCAAATGAATTACTATTTTAAAGAATTACCTAAAGTCTAAATGTGATGTGAATAATAAAAACCAGAGGCTTTCCAATAAGTGCGAAAAGACTACGTTCTTGTATTAGCTCAAATCTGTCAACCTAATTTATATCAATTCCTTTAAATTCACCCATAAAAGAATAATAACCTGGTAAAAAGCAAAAATGAAAAATAAGCAAAAACCATCCAGGTGCAGTGGCTCATGCCTGTAATCCTAGCACTTTCGGAGGCTGAGGCAGGTGGATCACCCGAGGTCAGGAGTTCCAAGACCGGCCTGGCCAACATAGTGAAATCCTGTCTCCACCAAAAAAACAAACAAACAAACAAATAAACAAAAATTAGCCAGGTGTGGTGGCGCAGCCTGTAGTCACAGTTGTGTAGGAGGCTGATGTGGGAGAGTTGCTTGAACCTGGGAGGTGGAGGCTGCAGTGAGCCAAGATTGCACCACTGCACTCCAGCTTAGGTGACAGAGTGTGACCCCACTCCCCCACCTCAAAAAAAAAAAAAAAAAAAGGCAAAAATCATCCATTGGTTCATTACAATAGTAATAAATACTACATATAGATTTTCATTATAGCAAAAGCTAAGAACAGAAAATTATGAAGTAATTTCTGACCATGCTTTCCAAAGACCCAGATAGCTAACAAATGGCAGCAGTAGCTTACAAAGACACAAGACACTTGAATTACTCCAATCATTACCAAAACACACAGGAAGCAATATTTAACTTTCTTGAGGCTCTATGATAAAGTTACAAAGCACTTCAAAAGTATCTATACTATTTAATTATCAAACATCAATCTCTTTTTCATTAAATTAGAGAGTATCTTCTATGGAGAGAAGCACCATATTACAGACTGGAGTACAAAAAAGCAGTGCACATTAGTTGAAATTACTATAGTGGCCAGATAGGTAACATAAAGAAATAAAGTGATCTGAATGAAAGACAATAGGAAAAGACTTAAACTACGGTATTTTAGAGATGTAGTGTATCTATTGATACCACAGGTTTGCAGTACTCAAAAGCAACTGTTTCCTATCCAGTTCATATATAAGATGCTCTTCTGTATTTGAGCCAAAGGACTCTACCAATAACTTTTAGTTTTGAAAGTCCAATGTCTTTACTGGGTGCTAAGAATATGCGATTTTTAAGTGAACTGGTATGTGGCCCTCAATCAAGAGATACCAATGTGAACCTCTACAATTACTAGCCTTTTAAAAAATCCAGAGTTTACTGATTTCTGACTTTTTTTTTTGTACTTTAGATTCTGAGGTACATGTGCAGACCATGCAAGATTGTTGCATAGGTAGATTCATGGCAAGGCGTTTGCTGCCACCCCCCCCATCACCTATACCTAACATTTCTCCCCATGTTATCCCTTCCCTGCCCCCTCCCTCTACCCCTCACATAGCCCTCCCCAACAGACCCCAGTGTGTGATGCTCCCCTCTTTGTGTCCAAGCGTTCTCATTGTTCAACACCTGCCTATGAATGAGAACATGCAGTGTTTCATTTTCTGTTCTTCTGTCAGTTTGCTGAGAATGATGGTTTCCAGGTTCATCCATATTCCTACAAAGGACACAAACTCATTTTTTATGGCTGCATAGTATTCCATGGTGTATATGTGCCACATTTTCTTTGTCCAGTCTAACACACTGATGGGTATTTGGGTTGGTTCCAGGTCTTGGCTATTGTAAACAGTGCTGTGATGAACATGGATGTGCATGTGTCTTTATAGTAGAACAATTTATAGTCCTTTGGGTATATATCCAGTAATTGGATTGATGGGTCAAATGGAATTTCTATTTCTAGATCCTTGAGGAATCGCCACACTGTCTTCCACAATGGTTGAACTAATTTACACTCCCACCAACAGTGTAAAAGTGATCCTATTCCTCCACATCTTCTCCAGCATCTGTTGTCTCCAGAGTTTTTAATGATCGCCATTCTAACTGGCATGAGACGGTATCTCAATGTGGTTCTGATTTGCATTTCTCTAATGACCAGTGACGATGAGCATTTTTTCAAACGTTTGTTGGCTTCATGTATGACTTCTTTTGAAAAGTGTCTGTTCATATCCTTCATCCACTTTTGGATGGGTTTTTTTTAATTGTAAATCTGTTTCAGTTCTTTGTAGATTCTGGATATTAGCCGTTTGTCAGATGGGTAGATTGCAAAAATTTTTTCCCATTCTGTTGGTTTGCTCTAATGATTGTTTCTTTTGTTGTACAGAAGCTCTGAAGTTTAATTAGATCCCATTTGTCTGTTTTGGCTTTTGTTGCTGTTGCTTTTAGTGTTGTAGTCACGAAGTCCTTGCCTATGCCTATGTACTAAATGGCTTTCCCTAGATTTTCTTCTAGGGTTTTTATGGTATTAGGTCTTATGTTTAAATCTTTAATCCATTTGGAGTTAATTTTTGTATAAGGTGTAAGGAAGGGGTCCAGTTTCTGCTTTCCGCACATTGCTGGCCAACTTTCCCAACACCATTTATTAAGCAGGCGATCCTTTCCCCATTGCTTGTTTTTGTCAGGTTTGTCAAAGATCAGATGGTTGTAGATGTGTGGTGTTGCTCCGGAGGCCTCTGTTCTGTTCCATTGGTCTATGTCTCAGTTTTGATACTAGTACCATGTTGTTTTGACTACTGTTACCTTGTAGTATAGCTTGAAGTCAGGTAGCATGATGCCACCAGCTTTGTTCTTTTTGCTTAGGTTTGTCTTGTCTATGCGGGCTCTTTTTTGGTTCCATAGTTTAAAGTATTTTTTTCCAGTTCTGTGAAGAAGGTCATTGGTAGTTTGATAGGGATAGCGTTAAATTTATAAATTACTTTGGGCAGTATGGCCATTTTCACAATATTGATTCTTCTTAACCATAAGCATGGAATGTTTTTCCATCTGTTTGTATCTTCTCTTATTTCCTTGACCCAGTGGTTTGTAGCTCTCCTTAAAGAGGTCCTTTACCTCCTTTGTTAGTTGTATTCTTAGGTATTTTATTCTTCTTGTAGCAATTGTGAATGGCAGTTCGTTCTTGATTTGGCTCTCTGTCTGTTACTGGTGTATAGGGATGCTTGTGATTTCTGCACATTGATTTTGTATTCTGAGACTCTGCTGAAGTTGCTTATCAGCTTAAGGAGATTTTGGGCTGAGACGATGCGGTCTTCTAAATATATAATCAATTCATCTGCAAATAGAGACAATTTGACTTCCTCCTTTCCTAATTGAATACCCTTTATTTCTTTTTCTTGACTGATTGCTCTGGCTAAAACTTCTAATACTATATTGAATAAGAGTGGAGAGAGAGGGCATTCTTGTCTAGTTCCAGATTTCAATGGGAATGTTTCCAGTTTTTGCCCATTCAGTATGATATTGGCTGTGGGTCTGTCGTTAAATAGCTTTTATTATTTTATGATATGCTCCATCAATACCTAGTTTATTGAGAGTTTTTAGCATAAAGGGCTGTTGAATTTTGTCAAAGGCCTTCTCTGCATCTATTGAGATAATCATGTAGTTTTTGTCTTTGGGTCTACTTCTGTGGCAGATTACGTTTATGGACTTGAGTATGTTGAACCAGACTTGTATCCCCAGGATGAAGCCTACTTGATCATGATGGATAAGCTTTTGGATGTGCTGTTGCAATCAGTTTGCCCATATTTTTTTGAAGATTTTTGCATCTATGTTCATCATGGATATTGGCCTGAAGTTTTCTTTTCTTGCTGAGTCTCTTCAGGGTTTTGGTATCAGGATGATGTTGGTCTCATAAAATGAGTTGGGGAGGATTCCCTCTTTTTGTATTGTTTGGAATAGTTTCAGAAGGATTGGTACCAGCTCCTCTTTGTATGGCTGGTAGAATTTGGCTGTGAACCTGTCTGGACTTGGACTTTTTTTGGTTGGTATGCTGTTAATTGCTGCCTCAGCTTCAGTCCTTATTATTGGTCTATTCAGGGTTTCAACTTCTTCCTGGTTTAGTTTTGGAAGGATGAAAGTGTCCATGAATTTATCCATTTCTTCCAGGTTTACTGGTTTATATGCACAGAGTTGTTTATAGTAGTCTCTGATGGTAGTTTGTATTTCTGTGGGATCAGTGGTGATATCCCCTTTATCGTTTTTTATTACATCTATTTGACTCTTTTCTTTTCCTTTTTATTAACTTGGCTAGCAGTCTGTCTATTTTGTTGATCTTTTCGAAAAACCAGCTCCTGGATTTGTTGATTTGAAGGGTTTTTTTGTGTCTCTATCTCCTTCATTTCTGCTCTGATCTTAGTTATTTCTTGTCTTCTGTTAGCTTTTGAGTTTTTTTGATCTTGCTCCTCTAGCTCTTTTAATTTTGATGATAGGGTGTCGATTTTAGATCTTTCCTCATTTCTCGTGTGGGCATTTATTGCTAGAAATTTCCCTCTAGACACTGCTTAAATGTGTCCCAGAGACTCTGGTATGTTGTGTTCTTGTTCTCATTGATTTCGAAGAAACCTTCATTTCATTGTTTATCCAGTCAACATTCAGGAGCCAGTTGTTCAGTTTCCATGAAGTTGTGTGGTTTTGAGTTAGTTTCTTAATCCTGAGATCTAATTTGATTGCACTGTAATCTGAGAGACTGTTTGTTATGATTTCTGTTTTTCTGCCTTTGCTGAGGAGTGATTTACTTCCAATTATGCGGTCGATTTTAGAGTAAGTGCAATGTGGTGCTGAGAAGAATGTATATTCTGTGGATGTGGGGTGGAAAGTTCTGTAGATGTCTATTGGGTCCACGCGTTCAAGTCCTGGATATCCTTGTTGATCTTCTGTCTTGTTGATCTGTCTAATGTTGACAGTGGGGTGTTAAAAGTCTCCCACTATTATTGTGCGGGAGTCTACGTCTCTTTGTAGGTCATTAAGAACTTGCTTTACGTATCTACAACGAACCAAATGGTAAAGACCAGCAACGCAATGAGGAAACTGCATTGACAATGGGCAAAACAAATAAACAGTAACAAAATGGCAGAATCAAATTCACACATAACAATAATAATGTTAAATGTAAATGGCCTAACTGCCCCAATCAAAAGACATAGACTGGCAAACTGGGTAAAAAGTCAAAACCCATTGGTGTGCTGTATTCAGGAGACCCATCTCACACGCAAAGACACACAAAGACTCAAAATAAAGGGATGGAAAAAGATCTACCAAGCAAATGGAGAGCCAAAAAAAAAAAAAAGCAGGGGTTGCAATTTTAGTCTCTGATAAAATCAACTTTAAACCAACAAAGATCAGAAGAGACAAAGAAGGACACTTCATAATGGTGAAAGGATCAATACAACAAGAGCTAACTATCCTAAATATATATGGACCCAATACAGGAGCACCCAGATTTTTGACTCTTAAATTATTTTGCTGCATTTTTATATTTAGATGAAACAAAAAACAATTAGACAAGAAATTCAGTCAAATGCCCAAACAGAAAATACACATTTTCCCTGATACATCCAGACTGTCCCTTTAGTCAATGCATCCTTTCTGGGGCAGTTAATCTCACATGTGAAACATAATCTCAGACAACAGGGACTAAAAATTAGTGTTCATCTGAAAGAAATGACAGCCTCAAAGAAGGATCAGATAAAATAGTACTACTTCTTATACCCCAAATCTTATGCAAAAAGGTCCCCCTGAGAAACACTAAACAAGGGTGCCTAATTCATTTTTTTTTTTACATCTTAAGATTAATGATTCAACACCTCTAAGATTTTATAGAAGAGCAGGTAGAAGAGCTTGAAGTTAAAGTGGGAAGAGATTGGTGGCCAAATCGGAAGTTTGGCAAGGGCCCTGCAGCTAAAGAGAATGTAAGTTAAAAGTGAGAGGATATATAATGCCAAAAAGCAGGAGCATTTTAACGTCAGCAGAGAAATTATGTTCTCTGTTAAATTCAATAGACTTCTTTTTTTCCTACTTTATTCCTGGGTACCATATTTTGATTACCTTATTTTGGTTATAAACATTGATTGTGGCTCTTTGTCTTCTATAGTTCATGTGCAACTAGTTTAAACTTCTCTATTTCTTTTACTATTCTTGCTAAAAATATTTTCTGACTACTACATAAATTGTTTTCCAATTTTGACATCTGCTCACTTGCAAGGTTGCTTCCATGAGAAACATTCATTCCATCAGGGCTTGACAATCACCACACAAACACACACAAAATCAAATGTGATCTAGTCCTCTTAGGCAACAAGAGACAGAAAATCTGAACATTCTTATATCTGCTATGGAAAATGCAGAACTAAAATCCTTCCCAAGAAAACTCCAGGGCCAGACAGATATATAGCTTCATTGGTAAACTCAACAAAACATCTAGAGATGAAATAACCATCCAAAACATTACAAGACAGAAAAATTTCAGGACACCATCGTAAGTTCATGCTTGCGTACAGATGTACAACCCTAAACAAAATATATGCAGTTCAAAATCAATGATATATAATATATATTATAATGATGTGGGGTTTTTTTCCCCATAAACAACTGGTTTAACATTAGAAAATCAATGTAATTTATCACATTAACAAAAGAATACTCACAAGACATAAACTCCCCATAAACCAGAAATAAAGGTAAACTTTCTTAATATAAAAAAGAGTATCTACAAAAGACTTGCTGGTAACACCATATACAATGGTGAAAAACTGTTCTCCCAGTTTGTGGACATGACAGTGATATTTATTATCACCATTTCTGTTCAACACTGAACTGGAGGTCTTACCAATGCATGAGACAAGAAAAAAGAAAATGAACAGTATAAAAATAGGAAAGAAGGAAGTAAAACTGTCATTGTTCACAGATGACATGGTTATATACATAGAGGGTCCGAAAGATCTATAAAATTTAATATTAATGAATTTAGAAAGACTGTTGACTAAGCAATTAATATACAAAAACAGGTCATATTTCTTATATATCAGTTAAAATTGGAAACATTTACAAAGTAGTGCATTTATAATAGCATGAAAAACATCAGATACTTAGGACTAACTCTAACAGAGGACTTATAAAACCTCTACTATACAACACTGCCAAGAAAATGTAAGAAGGACCTCAATAAAGGAAGAGATACCATATTAATGGACTGATTAAGAAACTCAATTTAAATTCTTCCTACACTGATCTATAATTTTTTTGTTCCTAAAATTAAAAAGGAAATTCAAAGACCTAACATAATCTTAACAGTAATAAGACTTACATGAACAAAAATCAACATTTATCATAAGGTTATGATAATTAAGAGACTGCAGGTGGCACAAAGATAAATAGTTTAATGAAAGAGAAGAGCCTATAAACAGATTCATACATATGTGATGCCACTTAATGAAAGCACCAATGCAATTCAGTGGCAGAAATGGTCTTTCAATAAATGATTCTGGGTCAATTATATATCGGCATATTAAAAAAACCTCATTACATGCAAAAATTAAATCAAAATGGATCAGACCTACATGTGAAAGGCAAAATAATAAAGCTTCTAGAGGTCCCTTATGACTAAAGGATAGGAAAAACTTCAATGGGCCACTAAAAGTACTACCTTAAAGGAAAAGATTGACAAAGAGTTAAAAAATTCTATACCTCAAAAAGCACAATTTATAGAGGGGAAAAGAGAAAACAAACTCAGTTAAGACATCTGCAGTACATATAGCTGATTAGAGATATTTCTGAAATACATAAAACTTCCTTTAAATCAATAATAAAACCAATAGTAAAATGTAAAAAAGATATGAACAGACATTGCCCTGAACAAGAGAGTCAAGGCAATAAGCACAGGCAAAAATGCTGAAAATCATTCATCAACAGAAAGAGTTAGCATAGTAAAATAATCATCATCAATAAAATCATGAGATAACTTTATACGTATCCACACTATTCATAATTTAAAAGATGGATAATACCAAGAGTTGGTGGGAATGTAGGAAAACTGGGGTACTAATTGTCTCCTATACTTCTGAAACTGTTTAGCAGTATCAGCTGGAGACTAAATATATGCCTACCTTATAACACAGCAATCTCACTCCAAGAGAAATGGGTGCTTATGTCTGACAAAGATGTGCAAAAATATCCACAGCAGCTATACTCACAAAAGATCAAAACTGTAAGTGACTTAACAGTAAAATGAAAAAATTGTTGTACACTCACACAATGGAATAATACATAGCAATTTTAAAAAGCTACATGACTGATCATTAAGCTAGACTCTTAAAATTGGTACCCTTATTCAATATGTTTTACTTCAATTAAAAATTAAATAAAGAGGTCAGGTACAGTGGCTCATGTCTGTAATCCCAACATTTTGGTAGGGGGGCTGAGGTAGGATCACTTGAGGTTAGGAGCTTAATACCAGCTTGGGCAACACAGTGAGACCCTATCTCTACAAAAAATGTTTAAAAATTAGCTGGGTATGATGTCTTAGACACTTGGGAGGCTGATGTGCGAGGATCGCTTGAGCCTAGGAATTCAAGGCTACAATGAACTATGATCACGTCACTGTATTGCAGCCTGAGCAACAGAGTGAGATCCTGTCTTAAATAAAAGAATATCTGTATAGACTTTCCCCATTTCTTTACTGGGTATGTTTCTTTTTAAAGAGATAGGTCTCAATATGTTGCCCAGGCTGGAGTGCAGTGGCTAGACACAAGTGCAATCACAGTGCACTATACCCTCCCGAACTCCTGGGTTCAAACAAGTGTCCTGTCTCAGCCTCCCAAGTAACTAGGACCACAGACATGCACCACTGTGCCTGGCTTTTTTCCTTTTTGATGTGAAGAATTCTTAACATGGTAGGAAAATCAGCTCTTTGTGATATTAAGTAGAGAAAACAAGCAGTGATAGAGAGGTATCTTAACATTGTAGGAAGTTCCCTCCTACTTCCTTAAGAAAAGGAATATATAAACATGTTCATGTGCTGATGGTAATGATCCAGTAAAGAGAGGATTTGATTATACAAAAGAGAGAAGGGACAGCTGTAAGAACAAGATTCTCTGCAGACAAGAAATAATGACCTTCAGCATACAAATGGAAGACCTGGTTTTCAACAGGAACAATGATAGTTACTCCCATTGTAACACAAGTGAAAGTGGAGTTGTGGGGTAAAAATATAGTTACACAGGTGTATCTGAAAGTGGAAAAATAAGGAAATCCTCTTCTGGGTGCTTATAAGAAATATGAAGTGAGATAATCAATTATGACTGAATAGTGGATGGCAAGTGAAGGTTTGAGGGGAGGGAAAAATTCTTAAGAGTGGGAGAGTGGGCCGGGCGCGGTAGCTCACGCCTGTAATCCCAGCACTTTGGGAGGCCGAGGCGGGTGGATCATGAGGTCAAGAGATCGAGACCACCCTGGTCAACACGGTGAAACCCCGTCTCTACTAAAAATACAAAAAATTAGCTGGGCATGGTGGTGCGTGCCTGTAGTCCCAGCTACTCAGGAGGCTGAGGCAGGAGAATTGCCTGAACCCAGGAGGCGGAGGTTGCGGTGAGCCAAGATCGCGCCACTGCACTCCAGCCTGGGTAACAAGAGTGAAACTACATCTCAAAAAAAAAAAAAAAAAAAAAATAGTGGGAGAGTGAATTAGGGAAGTGTAGTAGGACTGTAGGCAAGAGTGCGGCACCATCTATGATTTATGGTCATATGTAAAAAGCACAATGTTGTGCTTTTCTCCAGCCACGTTCTGCTTTTTTCAAACCATGAATGAAATAGCAGAGTTTGGCTGCACCAGTGTTGGGGGGATTTTGCTGTGAAGAAGGGGCAAAGGACTTCAAGATGTGCTACCAAGTAAATATGACGATAAATCATGGAAATTAAGCTAATACGAATAGAAAAATTGAGACAAGGGACAAGAAAATAATAATGTCAAACAACTGAAGGTCAAAATGAAGTTGAATTGCTAGAATGGGGTGAATGAACTGAGGGTTGTAGTCACAGAATGGGATGATTAAATTGATATTTTAGAGGTGATGAAAATAATAACAATAGATAATAAAATCTAAAGTATTATCTTGGAAGTAAGTAACTTAGTTGAAGTGAAGGGCAGGATAGTTACAAAAAGGTCAAGAAACTAACAAGTCAGGGTGTTGGAATAATCATTAGTGTGGTTTTTGGACATGAGTAAGAATGACAGCATGAGTAATACTGGCAAAATGACAATGGGCCTTGGTACTAAAGTCTTCAGTGACTAAAGCCAGATTGATGAGGAGAATACTAGATCACCACAAACAGGGACAGATAGTAAGTTGAATAGTCTGACAGCAGGGTGATAGTGAGGGCTTCAGAAGAACTAATAAGTAAAAATCATTTATGTAAAAAAATTTTAAACACAAGTGCTTTTTAAAAAACACGAATGAATTGTTTATGAATTGCATATGCAGAATAAACACGAACTAGAAGTGTACAACAAAACCACCAACTACAGTTGCCTAAAAAGGGAAGAGAAGCAAAACATTATAATAAAGTTGAACTTGCAAGGTGAACCTCGGCTTTTTCATAATGCTCTATTAGTCAATAACAGATTGGAAAAAAGGAACAGAATCACAATCAGGGCACTAATACTCAATTTATGGAACAACTGTCACAATGTGCACACGGTTATTAGACAGGCAGCATTTAAAATAAGATACATGCATTGACGAATGGCTTCTTATTTTAAAAATACACAAATCCTTTATATAAAGTTTACGTGCAAGAGAAAGTACATGTAAAAATTTCAAATAAGTAGCAAGGTTCTTTTCTTTGACACAAAAGAAGTATAAGACACCATTCCTGTACAGGTTAAATACTATTAAGGAAATAATTCAGTTATACTTGACTAAGTAATAAATCAATGCGCAGATAATGCAGACACATTATTGGGGGGCAGTATGTAGATTTCAAAATATGTTTTTCCACTTATAATGATTAGTAATATGATGAATCTTGACAGTTCTAAAATTGCAAACACTGTTATTGTAAAAATCACAAATATTTCTAAAATTCTACAATTTAAAAAAGGAACACTCAAAAGCAGATTATACATAGTACATTTTAGATCTTTATTATTTATGGGTTCTTCAAACATTAACTCAATGCAAAGAACAAATACAGCTTTCATTTTTCCACCAACACAAACACATTAAAAAATATACTTAAATCTCTTCTCAGCTTACACATTTAAAAAACTGAATATAAAATAGGAATATAAAATAAGAGGCCTAAAAATACCTAAGTACTTTAAGAACAATTCAATCAACTGCAACACAATTCAACTGCATAGAAATATATGCACTAGTGCCTTAAAGTACAAAGATAAATAGTATCTTTCCTCATGTAGCTAAGAGCACAGAAAATCCCTTAAGTTTTAGATATACTGTAAATCAGTGTTTCTCAAAGTGCAGGCCACAAAGTAGCAGCACCAGAAACATCAGCATTACAGGCATACCTCAGAGATACTATAGCTCCACACCAATGCATAAAGTAAATTCTCAATAAAGCCCATCATATGAATTTTTTCGGTTTCCCAGTGCATGGTTATGTTCACATTATATTAAGAAATAACATATATCTAAAAATACAAGGTACAAGACTTAATTTAAAAATAATTTACTGCTAAAAAAATGCTCACAATCATCTGAGCCTTCAGCAAGTTGTAATGTTTTTGCTGGTAGAGGGTCTCACGCCTTGATATTGAGGGTGGGAGTTGTTGAAGGGTGGCGTACCCATGTTAATTTCTTAAAATAAGACAAAAATGCAGCTGGCTACATCCATTGTCTCTTCCTCTCATAAAAGATTTCTCTGAAGCACGTGATGCTCTGATAGCATTTTACCCACAGCAGAACTTCTTGAATTGAAGTGAATTCTCTCTAACCTTGCCACTACTGTATCAACTTAGTTTATGTAATATTCCAAAATCCTTTGTTGCCATTTCAACAATGTTCACAGCATCTCCCCCTACCAGGAGTGGATTCCATCTCAAGAAACCACTTTCTTTGCTCATCTATAAGAAGCAACTCCTTAGTTGTTAAAGTTTTGTCACAAGATTGCAGCAATTCAGTCAAATCTTCAGGCTCCACTCCTAATTCTAGTTTTCTTATTATTTCTACCAATTTGCAGTAACTTCCTCACTGAAGTTTTGACCTGTTCCAAGTCATCTAAGAGGGATGGAATCAACATCTTTCAAATTCCTGTTAATGTCGGTATTGTGACCTCCTCCCATGAATCATGAATGTCCTTAATGGCATCTAGACTGGTGAATCCTTTGCAGAAGGTTTTCAATTTACTTTGCCCAGATCCAACAGAGGAATCACTACCTATGGCAGCTATAGCCTTATAAAATGTATTTTTTGTTTGTTTTGAGACAGAGTCTTGCTCTGATGCCAGGCTGGAGTGCAGTGGTGCGATCTCGGCTCACTGCAACCTCAGCCTCCTGGGTTCAAGTGATCTTTCTGCCTCAGTCTCCTGAGTAGCTGGGATTACAGGCACACACCACCACACCTGGCTCATTTTTTTTGTATTTTTAGTAGAGACAGGGTTTCACTATGTTGGCCAGGCTGGTCTCAAACGCCTGACCTTGTGATCCACCTGCCTCGGTCTCCCAAAGTGGTAGGATTATAGGCATGAGCCACTGCACCTAGCCTGAAATGTATTTCTTAAATAGTAAGACTTGCAAATTAAAACTCTTCCTTGATCCATGGATTACAAAATGAATGAGAAGTTAGCAAGCATCAAAACAACATCAGTCTTCGTGCACATTGCCATCATATCTCTTGGCCAGCTAGGTGCATTGTCTAAGAGCAGTAGTATTTTGAAAGGAATGCCTTTTTCTGAGCAGTAGGTCTCAACAGCGGGCTTAAAATATTCAGATACGCTGTCATTCAAGCTTTGCTGTTACAGTTACAGAGCACAGGTTTCGTTACAGTTACCAAGCACAGGCAGAGTCGACTTAGCATAATTTCTTGGATTTCTGGAATGGTAAATTGAGCGTTGGCTTCAACTGAAAATCACCAGCTGCATTCAGAACTAATAAGAAACTCAGCCTGTACTTCGAAGCTTTGAAGTCAGGCACTGACTTATGCTCTGTAGCTGTGAAAGTCCTAGAAGGGATCTTTTGCCAGTAGAAGGCTGTTTCATCATTGAAAAACTGCTGTTTGGTGTAGCCACTTCAATTAATGATCTTAGCTAGATCTTCTGGATAACCTGCTGCAGCTTCTCCATCAGCATTTGCTGCTTTACCTTGCACTTTCTTTTTTTTTTTCTTGGTAGAGTCTTGCTCTGTTGCCAGGTTGAAGTAGAGTGGCACGATCTCAGCTCACTGCAACCTCTACCTTCTGGGTTCAAGTGATTCTCCTGCTGAGTGGTGGGACTACAGCCATGTATCACCACGCCCAGCTAATTTTTGTATTTTTAGTTGAGACAGGGTTTCACCATGTTGGCCAGGATGGTCTCGATCTCTTCAACTTGTGAGCCGCCCACCTTGGCCTCTCAAAATGCTGGGATTATAAGCCTGAGCCACCGCACCCAGCCTAGCTTGCACTTTCATGTTATAGAGATGACTGCTTTCCTTGAACCTCATGAACCAGCCACCGCTAGCCTCACATTTCTCTTCTACGGTTTCCTCACCTCTCTTAGCCTTCTCAGAATTGAAGCACAGTTAGGGTCCTGTACTGGATTAGGCTTTGGCTTGAAGGAATGTTATGGCTGGTTTAATCTATCCAGACTAGTTCAAAGTTTGTCCACATCAGCAATCAGATTGTTTTGCTTTCTTATCATTAGTGTGTTCACTGTAACAGTACTTTTAATTTCCTTCAAGAACATTTCCTGGGCATTCACAACTTGGTTACCTGTAGCAAGAGGTCTAGCTTTCTTCCTTTATTGCCATTGGACATGCCTTCCTCAGTAAGTTAATCATTCTGACTTTAAATGAGAAATAACGAGACTTGTCCTTTCACTTGAACACTTAGAGGTCATTGTAGAGTTATTAACTGGCCTAATTTCAATATTGCTGTATCTTGGGGAACAGTGTGGCCCGAGGAGAGGGAGAGAAACGGGAATAACTGGTCATCAGAGGAGTCGTCAGAACACACACATTTATCTACTAAGCTTGCTGTCTTATATAAGTGTGGTTGTGGTACTCCAAAACAATTAAAATAGTTACATCAAAAACCAGTGATCAAAGATTACTATAGTAGATTAACAACAATGAATAAGTTTGAAATATTGCGAGATTTACCAAAATGTGACAGAGACATTAAGAGACATGAAGTGAGGACATGCTACTGAAGAAAAAAAGGTGCTGATAAATTTGTTCAATGCAGGATTGTCATAAACCTTCAATTTGTAAAAAACATAGTCTCTGTGAAGTGCAATAAAACAAGCACAATAAAATGAAGTATGCCTGTACTTTGCTTTTAAAAGAATAAGCTGCTTGTTAAAGCAAATTTCTGTGCTCAATTGGAAAACTATTATAATAAAAGAATCTCAATATTTGTAAATGTTCTTTTGTGATGTTATTTACATAAAGGTTTGAAAATCAACCCTTTAAATGTAAGAGTAATTGCTACTATAAAATAATAAAGGTGAAAGGGATCCCCCCTTCTAATTATAAAAATTTTGACTTGAAATAGATTTTTAAAATCGAGTAGATTAAAATGCTTAATAATTTCTTTAAAAACATTTGCATAATGTGGTTGGGCACGATGGCTCATGCCTGTAACCCCCAGCACTTTGGGAGGCTGAGACGGGTGGATGACGAGGTCAGGAGTTTGAGACTGGGCTGACCAACATGGTAAAACCTTGTCTCTACTAAAAATATAAAAATTAGCCAGGCGTGGTGACGCGCACCTGTAATCCCAGCTACTCAGGAGGTGGAGGCAGGAGAATCGCTTGAACCCGGGAGGCAGAAGTGGCAGTGAGCCGAGATTGTGCCACTGCACTTCAGCGTGGGCGAGAGTCAGACACTGTCTCAAAAAAAAAAAAAAAAAAAAAAAAAAAATTTCTATAATGTTTAAACTTTATTATACTGAGACCATTTCACTAATGAGCATCACAACTGAAGAAATAAGATAAACTTAAGGAAACATAAGCTAACAGACTTACAGTTGGTGATATCAGGTGGTGCATAGCCATCATTCATATACATACTTGTGGGTTTTGCTACTTTCAAATAAACAAAATCAGATGTGTTCTTTAAGGCAGTTACTGCTTCTTCGTGAGTAACTTCTTCTAAACATACATTATTTACCTAAAAAAAAATCCCAAAAGACATTTATGACATTTTCACTCGTTTTCTGAGTTTTGCAAACAATTTCACAAAAAGAGAGGGAACATAAGAGTGTGATTTAAGGAAAATAAAGGTATGCGGAAAGAAAATACCCATGTTTGATGTCTATGATATCAGTAAGTTGGTTATCATGACATGTGAAGTTGTACGTTAACAGAATGGCCCATTTTGATTCCAGCTTCCATCCCTCCTATTCTCCCAGTCTTGATTTTTCTCTCTTTAGGCATTTAGGAATGTGTATAGATATGTTTTAGACCTTTTTTTTTTTCCCCAAACAAATGAAAACATACTAAAATGTTTGTCCTTACATTAGGATTTTGAATGTAAGGTACCTTAGAAACTGTTCCATGTTGGGACACAAATTAATAGAATTACTACATTGTAACAAACGGTTGCACAGTACCGCATTGTGTGGCTATATCATAATTTATTAAATATTATCATATATCTGTTAATATTCCCATATTTAAACTGAAAAACTATTAGAACACAATTGAGCATAGATATTTGAATTGTTCTTGTAAATGGTTTTTATACTCACTACCACAGAATATGAGAGTGCCCGTCTACTTAGACCTTTGCCATTAAACATTATCAATTAATTTAAAAAATCTGTAAAATGATGCATGTTTTAATTTATATATCAATTAATTTTAAATTTCTACTTTTTTAATACTCAAGTTGAAATTTTTTTTCAATTATTTGTTGGCCATTCATCTATCTTCTGTATAAAATATAACTGATTTTTAGGTAGTGATATATCCTGCAACCAGTACTAAACTAATTTATTAGTTCTCTTAGCAGGTTCCTTAGAATATTCTATATACGATATGATGACATTTGCAAATATAGTTTTATTTCTTCATTTCTAATCTGAATTTTTTTCTTTTTCCTTTCTTACTGCCCTGGACAGAATCGCAAGTATAACACTGATTAGAAGTGGTAGTTTGTGTCCTTCTAGCAATCTGTCCATTTCATCTAAGTTACCTAAGGTATTAGCACGTAGTTACTCATAGTAGTCTCTTGTTTTCCTTCTTTCATTCTTGCTTTCAGAGATTTGAGCCTTCTCTCTTTTTTCTTGGCTAAAGGTTTGTCATTTTGTTCATTTTTTTCAAAGGACCAACTTCCAGTTTTGTCTATTTTCTCTATGACTTTCCTATTACCTATTTCATTAATTTCTGCTCTGATCTTATTTCTACCCTTCTGTTTAGTTTAGGTTTAGATTGCTCTTCTCTTTGATACATTTTTTTTGCAAAGAAATAAAACATTAATGTTTCTGTTTTAAATTAACATGTACTAAAACATTAATATATTTTTCATTTTCCTATTTGTACCTTTATAATTGACAATAGCAGCTGTTAATTTTTTTTCACACAAAAATGTGAAGGTCACAAAAGAATAATTTCCCCCCATTGATTATTAACATTGCTTTGCAGAGTCTCAGCAGCATGGACATTTTTATGGTTCCACATTACCATGTAAAGCATTTATTACCATATTACCGTGCAATATATATATTATGAATTTGAAATACATACTAAATGGCTGTTGTATACTGTTTCTTTGGTTGCCTACAATAAGCCATGAATCCTGGTATTCATATCCTTGTAAAAATCTCTTCCTAAACTGAATTTTGCTTGGCCACATAACTAGCTTTAGCCAATGAGGTATAGTAATTGTGAGGGAAAGAGAGGATTGATAAAAGCAATGCATTGTTGCTTGTCTTCTTGGAAAATTCGCTTTTGGTACCTAGCCACCATCCTGCATGAAATTCAACCTAGCCATGCAAAGAGGCCACTGGAGAATTAAGTGGCCTCTTTAACTGGTTAACAATCCCAGCTGAATTCCCAGCTGAGTGCCAACTTGCCCACCATGTGTGTGAGCCAACCTAGCAGTGGATTTTGCAGCCTAGAAAAGCAAAGACAAGCTGTTTCTGCCAAGCCCTATCCTAAACAAATACATGAGTAATGTCTTTTTAGCCATTAATCTTTGTGCATTCTCACATATCACTAAATAACATACAAGAGCTGACACAATTTGCAGAGGGATTCAATGTGGAATGTGAAAGAAAGATGATGATCCCAACGTTTTAGACTAGAGGAAAGTTATTTGATCATACCAGTCTTGACCTACATGTTGAAAAACAGTGACCTTTGTAATGAATAATAAAAAGGAGAAAATGTACAAGGAGTGAGTCCTGGATTACTTCAATGTTTAGAGGTTAGGGATATGAGGAGACACCAGAAAAGAAGACTGAAGAGTGGCTACTAAGAAGAGAAATACCAAGAGAAAGGGTAACTGTTAGGCAAATGAAAAAGCGTTAGAAAGAGGAGGAAGATGTGTCAAATTCCAGCCAGATAAGTCAATTAAGACAAGGACTAAGACTTGAATGATTTCAGTGTAATTATAAGAACAAAAGTCTCAATTAAAGTTGATTTAAGAGAGAATGAGTTTTGCCACAATGGTATCAGGACAAGTTGCTGTCTCCTACCACCAAAACCAGTTCTAGAGAAACCATAAAGCAAAACAAGGTAGCCAGGAAATTAAAAAGTGAAAGTGAGAAAAAACAAGTGGAGAGAGAAGGCTGTCTTAACTCAGTGTTTGTGTGTGAGTGGCGGTGAGATGGTGCTGGTTATAATTTGAGGCAAGAGTGGTGATTACAGCTGTGAAAGGATAAGTTAGAGAAATGTAGTTCAAGTTCTGCTCTTTCCTTTTCCTCATCATTAACTAGAAAAAACAATCTCCTTGCAACAATAAACAGTACTGAACAAGATGCAGGACTAAGGAATTTTTTCTATATTGTTGTTGTAAATTTTTACAAGCAGCCTGGAAAACAACAGGACAGTTTTTTTTTTGTTTTTTTTTTTTTTTTAACAAAGAATGCTACTAGTAGGATAATCAATGATCCAGTAAATTCCATGCTTAGGTAGACAGTCAAGTGAAATTCTTGTACATGCTCACCAGAACACACAGCAGGTATTCCTAGGAAAATTATTCATAATACCCCCCCCCCCAAAAAAAAGAATGTGACTTAAAATAGATTTTTTAAAACCAGTACTTCCTAGATTTTTTTAAAACCAACTTACTACTATGCCAGACCCAGCTGATGTGTCTTTTCAGATTCTGCTAGGCCTTGGCTGCTTGCTCAGTGGAGTGTCCTGACTCCTGCTACCTGCATCTTGTCTCTTACCCTTCCCAGTTTTCTCAGCCACTTCTAGCTGGGACTGGGCATGGCCCTTCCCAGTTTTCCATGACGTGCTCCACACAGTGAGGGCCATAACAAGTCACAAACCTATGTCTGACCTGTCTATACCACTGTAACTCTAGGTCTGCCTACCATTTTTGGGCTTGGGTGAAGTGCTGTGTCATGGATCACAGAAGTTGGCTTCCTTAGAAACTGCCCAGGGGAGTCAGGTAATACAATCCAAAAGCTTGAGACAAATAACCCCTAGGGGTTATACAAGAGAAAGGAGAATAAAAGGGGCCAGCAGATAAACCCATCTTTTTTTTCTCTGGATGGCTGGATTTAAGGTTTATGATGGCTGGATGGTGTTCTACACAGTGTCTGCCTGGTAGACTGTTCTACATGACAAGCAACAGGCTACCTTATAAAATTATAGCCAGAAACATTCTACCTTCTGTTGGCTCTCATTCATTCTCTGCTTCACTTTTCATTTTTACTAACTCTAGTTTTCTTGAGATCACATCTCCCAATAACACCTTAGCACATTAGCTTTTCTTCAGATTCCGTTTTCCTAAGGAACATGGACTGAGACAGTTATTGATTGATATGGTCTGTCTCTGTGTCCCCACCCAAATGTCATCTTGAATTGTAATACCCACGTTAGGGATGGGACCTTGCAGGAGGTGATTGGATCATAGAGGTGGCTCCCCCATGATATTCTTGTGATAGTGAGTGACTCTCACAAGATCTGATGGTTTGATAAGCATCTGCCATTTCCCTTGCTGGCACCTCTCTCTCCTGCTGGAATGTGAAGAAGGGCGTGTTTGTTCCCCACTCCCCACTGCCAACCCCACCGCCTCCATGATTCTAAGCTTCCTGAGGCCTTACCAGCCATGGAGAACCGTGAGTCAATTAAACTCTTTCCTTTATAAATTACCCAGTCTCGGGTAATTCTTTGCAGCAGTGTGAAAACAAACTAATATATTGATGAAGACCGGACAAATAAATTGAAGTACAGTCATACAGTGGAATATTATGTAGAGATAAAATGATTGAACTTTAGTGTTTACTGAGACCTATATATCATTAAGCAATGATATGGGTCTCAGTAAAACAATACTGAGTGAAAAAAAATACTGAAAGTCTCGATATAGTGCAATAGCATTTTGAAAAAGCTTCAAAACAATTAATACTAAACAAAATATTTAGGCATATGTTTGTAATTAAATTTTTTGTTTTGTTTTTTTTCCTTTGAGATGGGCTCTCACTCTGTCACCCAGGCTGGAGTACAGTGGCACAATCATAGCTCACTGTAACCTTGACCTCTTGGGCTCAGGTGATCTTCCCACCTTAGCATCCCAAGAAGCTGAGACTACAGGTGTATACCACCACGCCTGGCTAATTTCTGTATTTTTTGTAGAGACAGGGTTTTGCAGTGCTGTGCAGGTTGGTCTTAAACTCCTGGGCTCAAGCAATCTGCCTACCTCTGCCTCCCAGTGCTAAGATTATAGACAGGTGTGAGCCACCATACATGGCCTGATTTAATAATTTTTAAGAAGCAAAGGACGCTTTGGGAGGCCAAGTTGGTTGCATCACCTGAGGTTGGGAGTTTGAGACCAATTTGACCAACATGGAGAAACCCTGTCTCTACAAAAAATACAAAATTTGCCAGGCGTGGTGGCGCATGCCTGTAATCCCAGCTACTTGGGAGAATCGCTTGAAACCGGGAGGCACAGACTGCGGTGAGCCAAGATGGTGCCATTGCACTCCAACCTAGGCAACAAGAAAAAAACTTTTTCTCTCAAAAAAAAAGAAGCAAAGGAATAAGAAACACAAAATGGTTGATGTTCTAATTCTTGCACTGGGTAATTCATTATATTATTAATTGAAGTAACACAAAAAAGGGTCATGCATAAACAAATGATGATGTTGTTTTATAAACCTAAGGATAATAATGAAACACTTCGGTGCATATAAGCCCTCGACCCTTCAAGAACAACAAAGGAATAAAAGGAAAAAGGAGGAGGAGCGGCAGAGAAAACAGAAATGACAAATAAAGATATTACCAAGAATCACTTTTAGGATTTGATACAGCAAGGCTAGTATGTACTAATTTAAACATCATTTAGACCTTTTTGGTATGTGGAAATTCCAATATCTATTAGAAAAACACAGACAACAAAATGATTTAAAAGACAACACGTTTCTTATACTTACTGCTAGAAGTTTATCTCCAATCTGAAGTTTGCCATCCTTATGCGCTGCACCTCCTTCAATTATTTTGGTTACATAGATGCTATTATCCCCAGGAATATGCTGATTTCCAACACCTCCAGCAATGCTGAACCCAAGACCTGTTTGGAAAACACTAGTTTTAGATTCTTACCCATAAATATGAACTTAAGCTCAGAAAGAAATGGTTGAAAACTAGAAGGTAATAGTTCCACCACACTATTATTTTTTGAAATAGAAAAGGATCTATTTAGCTATCTGCTAGTATATGTTCTAGAATCAAGGAACATTTATAAATATGGCTGCTCCTATAGTTACAAATAGATTCCTTTTATCCCTCGGGCTCCTTCTTAATATCTTTTTGCAAATGCACTTGTTATTCCAAAGTGACATTGCAAAATTATGTTTTACTTTTGTTTCCATCATAATTATGTTTCTTAGCTACACTTTTAATATTTTCACAAGAATAAAATAATTAAAAAAAAATAAGCGGTGGTGGGCAGAACCAACAGGCTTTAAAAAATGTGAATACTTTTGTTCCTTTTTCAACATTCTATGAATTAACAATTTTAAGTGAGGACTTTCTGTAATTCTTAAATCCCATAGCTTCAATATCAGATAATTTCTCAGCTCTCCATTCCTTGTTCATGAAATCTTCCCTCTTCCATGAAGCCACATATTGAAACTAATATTTCCAATTATCCTCAATCCATCAATGTTTTCAAAATTCAGAAATCTCATCTTAATAGTCCTTTATTACAGATGTAACTGCTCATAATACATATTATAAACACTTCTTAACATAGCCCGTGTATCTGCATTTAAAGTACTTTGTAGATTAATTATCACAAGTTAATATCAATACTAAACTTCAAAGTGTTCAAGAACACAAATATTTCACTCTTTTAATGCAAGGTCTTCAATATAGTAATATTTAATACAAACCGGAATAAATCTACTTATAAAACAAGTACAGACTTTGTTCCCTACTTTTAAAAACTCTTAAAAATATGCTAAGCAAATACTGAATATAAAAATTGTATAAAACATAAATTTATATATATGCTCACAGCAGTAAAATGTATAAAAATACGTATAAACATAAGAACTTTGGGCTAGGTGCAGTGGCTCACACTTGAAATATCAGCAATCTGGGGAGCTGAGGGGAGAGAATTGCTTGAGCCAAAAGAGTTTGAGACTAGCCTAGGCAATGCAGGGAGAACTCTATCTCTACAAAAAATAAAAATATCAGCTCAGTGTGGTGGTGCATGCATGTAGTCAATGCTCCTTGGGAGGACTAATTGAGCTTGGGATATTGAGGCTGCAGTAAGCCATGATTGCACCACTGCACTCCAGCCAGGGTGACAGGGCAAAACCCTGCCTCAAAAAACAAACAAACAAAAAAACCCAAGGCAAAGGAACTTTTCAAATACTGCAATCTTGGTAGAAATACAAATATTCTAAAATTCTATTTAAGATGAAAATCAGTAGAGATAACAGAGAAATTAAAAATCCTCTCAAGTTCTGTAGAATATTACTAATATTGTTAACCTTGGAATGTATGTCACAGATAAAGTTCATAGGTATATTTAACTCAGAGATTTCTTACTTAAAGATTTATCTTAGTTTGACTTACCACATACCTTTAGGACCTTTAATGAGCTTTATTTCCATTATTTTTTCTGATACTGGTTTCCGTCTTTTTACATACAAGCGTACGATAGACCCTGCTTCTTTCAATGCTTCAACTGCTTTGCTATGTGTTACATCACGAACATCTACTTCGTTTACTCGTAATATACAGTCGTTGACCCTGAGAAAACAATTAAATATTAAAAATAAAATTAAATATAAGATAATTTTAAATATTAATTTTCTACTTTACCAACTTTTTGTTACTTTTATTTTTAAGGTAACAAGAATTATAAATAATTCTGGAGTAATTCCAAAAAACATAAATGAAGAAAATATATCAAAAACAAATACAAACATTTCCCAAGGGGCAGGAAAAGGAACAACAACAACAAAAAAATAGTGCAAATAACAGATTATACAAAATTATTAAATAATAATTATAGCTACCATGTTTATGCTTATTGCATGCTTATTCTGTGTAGGCATTAAGATACACTTTATGAAAATAGCAAACATTTATTTAGTGCTAACCACATGCCAGGCACTTTCTTGGTGTTTTAACCCTCATGACACCTGTAAGCTAAATACATATTTTAAACCCTATTTTACTGATGGAGAAACTGAAGCACAAAGAATTTAAATAAATTTCCTAAGGCCACCCAGATAATAAGTGACAGAGCTGTGATTCAAAGATAAGAAAATTGATACTCAAATAGTCTGCGTAATGAGTTTAAGATCACAGAGACAGTGTGAAAGCTGAAATAAACTAAAAATAATTTTTTGAGTGCCATTTCCAACCTACATACTAGACTTGAAAGAACAAAGTTATTTTTTGAAATTTGTATAAAGTTGAAGATTAGGTCACTTAGTTCAAAGGTTTCTTAGGTAAAGAACTTATAATTTGCCATGGTATTATGTTTTTTAAAAGTTTGGTTTGTTCCTAGTCTTAGCCTTTTCCCTAGTTCTGGTCTCTGTGATTATATGGTATTTCATCTGGAAAAAAAGACGGTCATCTCAAATTGGATAGAAAGGGTAAACAAAACATAATTAAAATATTAAAACTGGTCCTGACAAATTTCTATATCTAATTAACAGAATCAGGAAGTAAATGTCTACATTTACATGAATGGTCAAATGATTAATTTTAATATCTATTTTATTTCATTAATATACCACCTGTCATATCCAGTGAGAAGCTTAGAAACTGAAAAACTGCCTAATGTACCAACAGCCTTAAAATAAGATGCTGTTTTTAACCGACTATATAAACTCTTTTGTCCTAAAACTTCACGCTATTTTAACAAACAAGGAAATAGGAAAAATGCCATAATTTATGACCCCCCCCACCAAGAAACCAAAGTTTGCAAAATATATCTTCCAAAATGGAACGCTAAATTTAAACAGAGACAAATGTTATTTTCAACTATTCAATTAAGAAAATATACTATTTAAAGTTTGCATATACTTTACTCTTTGTGGTGTGGGATACAACATGGATGTGTGATCTTCTATCCCCCATTTCTTAAATAAGTTTACATACGTGCTTCCCAACCAGAGAGGAAACGGGAAATATTTTGTGAGTGTATTTGAAGATACAAAGGGAAACTCATGATTTCTATAAATATGCTCACAAACATTTCAACCATCAATCAAATTTATTATTCAAAATGTTATAATATCTAAGATAAAAAAAACCGGACTCCTAAATGAAAACAGGAAAACAATGCTTAGACATAATTATCTCATTCACTGATTTGCATGTTGTTAAAGCATCTACCCTATGTTAACTACTAAGATAGTGTTTGTTATTTCTATTTATCCCTTGTCCAGTCTGCTTCAAGAAAAATACACAAAGTAGATTCAGCATCATAATACAAAGTGCAAAGCATACCGCAGTCTTCCATCTTGGGCAGCTGCTCCCCCTGTGATAATTTTGGTAATGAAAATACTTGAGTCATCTCCAATGTGTGGGTTGTCCGTACCTCCTGCAATGCTAAAACCAAGCCCTGAATTTCCCTGAGGATAGAAGAAAATAAATTGACATGAGTATGATTTATCTTTGTTGACAGTTTCCTGTCATTAAAGGATGCAGACTGTAATAATGTAAGGAACACAACAAGTAAAGGTATATGTGTAATATAAAGATTCTATACTAAATGGACATGTTCTAAAGGAAAGTCCTTCGGAGGCATTACCTGCCAAGCAGGTGAGGTTCAAGAAAACATACCAAGGACTTTTGAAGTCTACTGCACAGTTCTTTCTTTAAAAGTATGTGCAGCTTGTCCTTGGATTAGTCGCCCATCTGCAGAGATGTCACTATAAGTCTGTTTCTTTTAGACTGCACCTCAGCCATGCTTGGTAGGGCACATCTCTATTAAAAGACAAATGCTAAAGAGATTCTCCTCTGTTATTTCTGAACAGGTAAAATCAATATATTATTTTAGCTTTTAAAAAAGGGGGAGGTGGTGGTGTTTTTCTTCTGCTAACTTGCCATCAGCTTATTTTTAAATGACCAAATTGTAGACGCTATGTGATAGCTGCCTCAATCCTTGATATGTTTAACCAATACACCTGATTAGCAAAAGGTATTTTTTAATACTGAAAGTCCAACCGGAGAACTTAACATTGGTGAATTTTCTTGATAGCAAAGTAAATCTTGCCAAAGCAGCTCTACTTTTTCTTGTTTTATGAAATGGAGAAACTGGATTTCTGCGTCACAGAAAGGTTTCAACTGCCACAAAAAGTCTTCAAAAATAATTGATTTAAGCAATGGGATTAAAAAATGTTTATATCTGCAAGAATGTTCTAACTGGATTTCAGGCAACTCAACTGGATTTCAGGTAAGCAAATGTATCTGGACCTATTATTTAACTGTTAGTATTAAATAGTGTAATCACTCACTCTACCACCATTTGTCTTAAAATTCTATCTTAATTAAAAAATGTTTTTCAATCTAACTTCATGAATTACCTGAATCTTAACAACAGTATCAGTGGATGACGGGAGGTTACCAAGTTACTTAGGTACTCAAGTTCTTCAACCAGTGAAGAATACAACGTATAGTTCTGACTAAACAAAAGGAATTTAAAAGGCCCTGGGAAAGGATAAAAAAATGAATAAAATAAAAAGAAGACATCTCAAACTACTACATTAAAATATGTACAGTACATTAATACTGTGCTTACTTGAATGTTACTCCAGTAGCCACCTAACTTGAGCAGATGATCCGAATTTAAGTAAAAGACAATAAAGATACACATGTAAAAGATTCTTTCAGATTTATTTTTCTTGGATTCCAACACAAATCTAATTATCTGGGATTTTAGCCTTGAATATACAGACATGTACTTACTTAAGAAATCTGCTTGTGTGGAACACTAAGTTTCCATAAAATGCTAGCTAGATAAGGTGGCATTACTTTTATAACATACAATAAAAACTGAATGCAAATATTCTTTTTTTTTTTTTTTGAGATGAAGCCTCACTCTGTCGCCCAGGCTGGAGTGCAGTGACGCAATCTTGGCTCACTGCAGCCTCCACCTCCTGAGTTCAAGTGATTCTCCTAACTCATGTAGCTGGGATTACAGGTATGCCCCACCACACCAGGCTAATTTTTGTTTTTTAGTAGAGATGGGGTTTAGCCATGTTGGCCAGGATGGTCTTGAACTCCTGGCCTCAAGTGATCCACCCACCTTGGCCTCCCAAAGTGCTGGGATTACAGGCATGAGCCAGCATACCTGGCCTGAATGCAGATATTAAGGAGAAAACATATCTTAAGAAAATTTACACATTGCATGCTTAAGTCATTTTCTGATTGGGGGAGTACACGATAATAAGTTTCTAATACAGTTTTGTCTGTTGGAACTATGTTATTTTGCTAGAAAAGAAAACTGACACAATGACCATGTTTACTAGTATACTCCTTAGTTAATATGAACAATATTTCATTATCATGTACATATAAACAATAAAAACAAAATTAAAAAAACAAGAAAAATCTGAGAAACTATTACAATCTAGAGGGGTCTAAGGTGACAGGATAACTAAACGTAATGTGGTGTCCTGGATGGGCCTCTGGAAGAGAATAACATAAAATGTGAGGAAACAGAGACTTCAGTTAATAATAATGTATGAATATAGGCTTATTAGTTGAAACAAACATACTTTAGGAATGTAAGATGTTACAATAGAGGGGGCTGAGTCCAGGGTAAATGGAAACTCTTGGGACAATCTTTACAACTTCTTTGTAAATCTAAACTATTTTAAAATAAAAAGTTTACTTAAAAAAATAAAATAAGGCTACTAAAGCAAAGGAACATGTTTTGAAAATGTCTTGGCCAATTTTATGAACTGGGAACTTAGAAAATATTATATAGTTCCGTTTTTGAAAGATCTCCCTTGGATTCTATATGAAAAAGCAGTATATGCAATTTGCAATATGCAAAGTTCTTTAAAACAACAGATTAAGATAATAGTTTTACCCTTTCAAGTGTGATTTCTTCATATTCGTAATCTGCATCTGTGCCATTAACCTACAGGGAAAAAAAGAAATAGCTCAGAAACTTACGAGTGTAAAATATAAAATGGCAAGACAATATTTTTCTATGATTTATTAAGGAAAACCTGTTAAATGCAACAGTAATCAAACAAAATAGCTTCATTTTAATAATTCTGGGGAAGATTTTCAAGGAATGCAATACAAATGTGATTAATGAGTTGACAACATTCGTGGTATCATGACTTTCAAATCCAGGAAGGGTATATCAGCTTTTAATAGTTTTGACCTCTGATCATTCTCCGCCTTGATCCACATATCTAATCAGTTGCCAACTCTTCCAGATTTGAACACTTTAATTTTTCTGAAAATCATCACCTCTTCACTCTCATTTCTAATACCTTTCTTCAGGCCTTGTTAAATTTCCTCTGGAATGGAATACTGTTAATGCAGTCTGCCTAATTGCTTAGATTAGTATTCCCTATTGCCCAAGTCACTGTGTTTTAAACAGGATCTTTTTAAAGCCCTCACACACTTCCTCTAAAACTTTCAAAACTTTCCCTTCCTAAAAATATCCAAACTCTATAGTCTGGTAATCAAGTCTCTGAATGAACTGACCCCAGTGTACCACTCACCTTCATTCTTCACCTTCATAAACCTTACATACCATCCAGTCTGAATGACTTGCTCTTTCCATTACATATTCTGCAATTTTCCACTTCTATATCTGGAACTTTTGTGCTTCTTTGGTCACAAATTTCACGTACATGTTTTGTGTCAAAATCAGAGTCACCATTCAAGATAACTTGCTCACAATTTATCTCCTTCCAATTTATTTCCTAGTCTCGCCTGAAAGAAGTTAACTTCTACAGTAAAGGCCACACTAGTGAAACAAGTCACTGGAATCAGATGAACATGGATTTGAACCCTTGCTTTAAAATTTCTAATGATATGAGGCTGAGCAAAATATCTAAATCAAATGGGGAGTGTGATAAATTATATTTCTGAAGATGCCTCACATCTTCCATTCCAGACATCCTTTTGCAATATGACTAAATCACTCTACCATCAAAAGGCGTCTCTTTTCTCTCCCATTAGATCTAGGCAAGTTCTGTGACTAGCAAAAAATAAATGTGGCACAAATGATGCTATATGATTTCAGAGGCTAGGTCATCTGATGCCTGGTAGTATTTGCCTTTGTCTTAGAATGTATTTTCTTTAGAACCCAGCAGCTATAACATGAGGAAAACTCAGTCTACAGGGAGATCTAAACAAAGGAGAACCAAAGACATCGGCCAAAAGCCCCAGCTACACTCCTACTCAGCAGTCAGCACCAACTATCAGCCATGTGAATAAGGCTATGTGGACTTCCCAAACTTTTCCAGTACCCGAAACTGACACCATGTAAAGCAGAACCATTCAATTCATTATGAGAAAAAATGTACTGTTGTTCTTTTAAGCCACTAAGCTTCAGGGTAGTTTGTTATGCAATGATAACCACAAAAGAAATAACAAAACCTACATAAGCCACTTTGCTTTCTTAACCTTACTATAAAAAGTAACCCTTAATTCAAGCCTGATATAGGGACCAGGAGTTTCCTCCCTGAGAACTTTTGAAACTTATCTTTACTACCCTTTTGGGTTCTTAATTCTTGTGATTCTCCTGGATTCAAATCCTATTATGGCTTTGTTCCCTCTTCTTTAGATCTAAAGACATCTTCCTCTTAGATATTATATAAGTATTTACACAGAGAGAGTTGGGATTTCACTGTTACCCAGGCTGGAGGTGCAGTGGCATAATCATACCTCACTGGGGCCTCAAACTCCTGGACTCAAGTGATCCTCCTGCCTTAGCCTCCTGAGTAGCTGGAACTATAGGCACATGCCACCATGACCAGCTAAGTTTATTTTTGTCTGTTTTTCATAGACATGGGGTCTCACTATATTGCCCAGGCTCATATTGAGAGAGAGAGAGAGAGAGAGAGAGAGAGAGAGAGAGACGGACACACACACACATACACACACACACACACGTAAAATTTCTTAATCTCAGTTTTTAATCTCAGTTTAGGAGGAGTAACTTCAAGAGATGTGTTGATCATGTCTATGCATCTAGAGTACAGGGGGGTTACACATGTGTATATCCTGCCCACTTGACTGGAAGTCCCGTTATGAGTAAAAGTAAAATTATTATTTGCAGCAATATCCCCTTTCTTATTCTAAAGGTTATTGGTAACATCTTGTTTCTTGCTCAAGACTTGCTAAAAGTCTATCAGTCTTTACCAAAGTAGTTTTAACATTATCGATGAGTCTATTACATTTAATGGTATTACTTTCTGCTTTTAACAATTCCTTATTCTTTTGTTTTCTAAAAAAAGATTTTTTAGTTAAATGCTCAATTTATGCTTACTCTTTTCTGTTTCTAAAAGCCTCAAACTTTATAAATTTTCCTTGACATAGGGATTAGGACAAATCCCACAACTGCTACATTGGGCTCCATTTTTGTTCATTTGTTTATTTCTAAATAATCTAAAATTTTATTTTGGAAAACATTTCCAAATGAGTGTGCTTATACGGCCCTTTTGGCATTAACATAAAATTCTGATATTATGACCTTAAGATTTGCCTTAAGGAATCTTGGATTTTTCATCTTTAAGTTTCCTTACAAGGTAGGTGCTCAGTAAATGTTTCTGGTGCTTAATTAAATGTCAATTCATGTAGGTGTCTAGGCAGCACAGAAAGGGGATTTTTGGGTAGCACTCGGTACTTTTAAAAAGGTGAAACATGAGGCAGCAGCTATATAGACCACTAGTAACTTTATTCCTTAATCCTCAATAACTTAAAACTGCTGATACTTTCAAATACCAAGACAATTCAATAACATTAAACATACTCACACTGAGCTTTGAAGGGCCAAAACTTTATTATCAAAAATGTGTGTGTGTGTGTGTGTGTGTGTGTGTGTGTGTGTGTGTGTGTGTGTGAGAGAGAGAGAGAGAGAGAGAGAGAGAGAGAGAGAGAGAGAGGAGAACCTTTACAATCTGTTCTCAGCAATTTTCAAGTGTACAATACATTGTCATTAACTCTAGTTGCCATGTTATACAATACATCTCGTGAAGATACTTCTTCCAGATTGAAATTTTATTATCAGTTGACCACCATGTCTTCAATCCCTCCATCCTCAGGTAATACCCCTCTACTTCACGCTTTCCGTTTGACCTTTTGAGATTTGATTATGCAGTATTTGCCTTTCTATGCCTGGTTTATTTCATTTAACATAATGTCATCCAGGTTCATCCATGTTGTCACAAATGACAGGATTTCCTTCTTTTTAAAGGCAGAACAGTATTCCACTCTGTATATACACTACATTTTCTGTATCCACTTCATGTGCCAACAGACACTTTGGTTGTTTCTGTATCTTGGCAATTGTCACTAATGCTGCAATGAACACTGGAGCCAGGTATCTCTGTAGTAGATTGATTTTTCTTTCCTTTGGATATGTCCTCAGAAGCAGGATTGCTGATCACATAGTTCTATTTTTAGTTTTTGAGAAACCTCCATACTGTTTTCCATAATGGCTGTACTAACTTACATTCCCACCAACAGTATAGAAAGGTTCCCTTTTCTCTACAGCATTGCCAACACTTATTTTGTCTTTTTTTATATCAGCCATCCTAATGGCTGTGAAGTGATATCTCATTGTGGTTGTAATATGCATTTTCCTGATGATTGGTGATGTTGAACATTTTTAAATATACTTGCTGGCCATTTGGTCTTTTTGTGTGGGTGCAGTGTCTTTTCAGGTTCTCAGTCTATTTAAAAAAAATTGGGTTATTTGTTTTCTTGCTATTTATTTATTTTTATTTTATTTTTTTTTTAGAGGCAGCATCTTACTCTGTTGCCTAGCCTGGAGTGCACCATTGTGATCACAGCCTTTAACTGCAGCCTTTAACTCCTGGACTCAAGCAATCCTTCCACCTCGGCCTTGTGGGTAGCTAGGACTAGTGGCATGTGCCATCACGCTCAGCTAATTGCAAAAAATTTTTCTCTGGAGATGAGGTCTCAATATATTGCCCAGGCTGGTCTCAAACTCCTGAACTCAAGTGATCCTCCCACTTTGGCCTCCCAAAGTGTTGGGATTATAGATAGGCATGAGCCACCAGTCCTGACATGTTTTCTGGCTATTGAATTGAGTTCCTCACAAATTTAATAATATTAATCCCCTTATCAGACTTATAGTTCACAAATATTTTCTCCCATTCTGTAGGTTGTCTCTGCACTCTGCTGATTGTTGCTTTTGCTAGGCAGAAGCTTGATGCAATCCCATTTGTTTTTGTTTCTATTGTCTATGCTTTCGGGTTTCAAAATATCTGCTCAGTCCAATGTCAAGAAGCTTTTCCCCTATGTTTTCCTTCCTTCCTTTCTTTCCTCCTTCCTTTTTCCTTTCTTTCTCTTTCTTTCTGCTCAGTCCAATGTCAAGAAGCTTTTCCTCTATGTCTTCTTCCTTCCTTTCCTCGCTCCCTTCTTCCCTCCTTCCCTCCCTTCCTTCCTCCCTTCCTTCTTGAGACGGATGGAATCTTATTCTGCCGCTTAGGCTGGAGTGGCATGATCTGGCCTCACTACAAACTCTGCCTCCTGAGTTCAAGCAATTCTCCTCCCTCAGCCTCCCGAGTAGCTGGGATTACAGTTAGGAGCCACTATGCCTGGCTAATTTTTGTATTTTTAGTAGAGACGGGGTCTCACCATGTTGGCCAGGCTGGTCTCGAACCCCAGACCTCAGGTGATCTGCACACCTCAGGCTTCCAAAAGTGCTGGGATTACAGGCGTGGGCCTCCACGTCCTGTTGCTTTTCCCCGATGATTTCTTTCAGTAGTCTTATAGTGTCTGTTCTTAACATTTAAATCCTGAATGTATTTTAAGTTGATTTTTGCATATGGTATGAGATAAGGATTCAATTTCATTCTCTGCATGTGGATATTCAGTTATTTCAATACCATATAATGAAGAAAGGGTCCTTTCCCCAATGTGTGTTCTTGATATTTTTTCTGAAGATCAATTTACCATAAATGTGTAGATTTATTTCTGAGCTCTCAATTCTACTTCATTCCATCGGTCTGTTTGTTTTTATGCCAGTACCATGCTGTTTTCATTACTACAGCTTTGAAGCAGATTTTGAGACCAGGTAGGATGATGCCTTAAACTTTGTTCTTTTTGTTCAAGATTGCTTTGGCTATTTGGGGTTTTCCGTGGTTCCACACTAATTTTAGAAGCATATTTTCTACTTTTATGAAAAATATCACTGAAACTTTCAAAGGGACTACATTGAATCCAGATTGTTTTGGGTAGTATGAACGTTTTAACAATATTAATCTCCCCAATCATGAAATGGGATATCTTCCCATTTATCTGTGTTTTCTTCAGTTTCATTCACCAATGTTTTATAGTTTTCAATGTACAGATATTTTACCTCTTTGGTTAAATTTATTCCTATGCATTTTATTTTTTGGTGCTATTGTAAATGCTGTGAAATGAAAGAGGAGACACTAAAACTGATACAATAGAAATACAAAAGATCATAAGGAACTACCATGAACAATTATATGCCAACAAATTGGTTAACCAAGAAGAAAGATAAATTCCTAGAAATGTAAACCTACTTAGACTGAATTAAGAAAAAATAGAAATTCTAAACAGAGCATTACAAGTCTGATTATCAATAATCTGATTATCAGTAATCAAAGATCTTCTATTAAAGAAAAGCCCAGAGTATGAGTTCATGACTGAAGTCTACCAAACATTTAAAGAAGAACTAATACCAGTCCTTCTCAAACTGTCCTCAAAAACTGAATAGGAAATACCAAACTCTTCTCAAATTCTTTCAAATTTATTTTACAAGGCCAGAATTACCCTGATCCCAAAGCCAGACAAGGACACTATAAGAAAAGAATATTTCAGGCTGATACGCCTGATAAACATAGACTTTAAAATTCTCAACAAGATACTAGCAGATTCAAAGCACATTAAAAGGATTACTTACCATATCAAGTGAGATTTAACCCTGGGAGGTAATGATAGCTCAATAAAGGAACATCAACAAATGTGACCTACCACATTAACAGAATAAAATTTAAATTTTAAATTTTGTTAAATTTTGGCTGGGTGCGGTGGCTCATGCCTGTAATCCCAGCACTTTGGGAGGCCGAAGTGGGTGGATCACCTGAGGTGAGGAGTTGGAGACCAGCCTGGCCAACACGGCAAAACCCTGTCTCTACTAAAAATACGAAAATACAAAAATTAGCTGGGCGTGGTGGTGGGTGCTTGTAATCCCAGCTAGGTGGGAGGCTGAGGCAGGAGAAATGCTTGAACCCACAAGGCGGAAGTTGCAGTGAGCCGAGATCGCACTGTTGCACTCCAGTCTGGGGAACAAGAGCGAAACTCCGTCTCAAAGAAAAATAAAAAAATCTATTAAATTTTAACCACTTTAAACAGTAACATGTGGCTCATGGCTACTTTATTGGATGGCACAGTTCCAGCTAAATCATTCCACTAAGCTCAACTCTGTCCTTCTAAAACACAATCACACAGTCTCTTTCTTTTGCTTTCTCCCTTCTCTCCCTCTCCTAACTCTCCCACCTCTCCCCCACTCCCAACCCCATTTTTGGGGGCTATGATTGGTATTACACTAAATTTACAGATTATTCTGAAGAAAATGAAGATTTTACATTATTTTCCTGCTCAGCACCACGACCTGTTCTCTACTTAAGTACTCTTTCATGCTACTCAGTAAAGTTTTATAGTTTTCTTACTACAAACTCTATATATTTCATTTTTAGCTGATCGCTAGATATTCCACATTTTTGTTAATATAGTTAGTGGATTCGTATTTCCATCAGGGTGTTGCTGGTATAATGGAATAGCATTTACTGTTTAACTTTTAAATTGTTTAAGTTTATGTTTTTAGTATAATTAAAGGCCTTAGTACAATTTTAGCCTTTACTTATAGGTACATATGGGTCATAATTACGTAGAAAAAAATTTTATGACAGATATTCTCGGTCCTTTACTGGCCCAAGGATTTTAAGTTTCTAATCAGTTAACACTAATATATTCAAACAAGACAAATCCTATTACATTAAAGGTATAAGACTTGTCCAAGGAAAGATTTTTAAAAAGCCTAATTTACTAATTCCTTATGTTTAGGTTTGATTCAATAATATTTTTCTAATGATAAAAGGATAGTCCGACAGGGAAGTATCACAATCCTAAATATATATGCATCTAACACTGGAGTTACCTAATTTATAATAACTACTAGAGCTAAGAAATGAGATAGATGGCAACACAATAGTGGGGATTCCAATACTCTGCTGACAGCACTATACCCATCACTAAGACCGAAAGTCAATAAAGAAACAATGGACTTAAACTATACCCTAAAACAAAGGAACTTAACAGATATTTACAAAACATTCTACCCAACAACTGCAGAATATACATTTTATTCATCAGCACACGGAACATTCCGCAAGACAGACAATATAATAGGCCCCAAAAATATCTCAGTAAATTTAAGAAAATCAAAATTATATCAATTGTACTCTCTCTGACAGCAGTGGAATAAAACTGAAAATCAACTCCAAAAAGAATCCTCAAAACCACATAAATACATGGAAATTAAATAACCTGCTCCTGAATGGTCATTGGGCCAACAATGAAATTAATATGGAAATTAAAAAATTATTTGAACTGAACGATAACAGTGACACAACCTATCAAAACCTCTAGGATACCGCAAAAGTAGTGCTAAGAGTAAAGTTCACAGCATTAAATGCCTAGATCAAAAAGTCTGAAAGAGCACAAACAGACAATCTAAGATTATACCTAAGTGAGACAACCTATCAAAACCTATGGTATACAGGAAGAGCAGTGCTGAGAGTAAAGTTTATAGCATTAAATGCCTACATCAGAAAAGTCTGAAAGAGTACAAAGACAATCTAAGGTTACACCTAACAGAACTGGAGAAACCCTAACAACCCAAACCCAAACCCAGCAGAAGAAAAGAAATAACGACGATCAGAGCAGAACTAAATGAAAGTGAAGCAAACAAAAATAAAAAGACAAATAAAGCAACAAGCTGAATCTTTGAAAAGATAAATAAAATTGATAGACCATTAGTGAGATTAACCAAGAAAAGAAGAGAGAAGATCCAAATGGCCAGGTGCAGTGACTCACTCCTATAATTCCAGCACTTTGGGAGGCTAAGATAGGTGAATCACTTGAGGTTAGATCAGTCTGGCCAACATGGTGAAACCCCATTTCCACTAAAAATACAAAAATTAGCTGGCCGTGGTGGCATGCACCTGTAATCCCAGCTACTCAGGTGACCAAGGCAGGAGAATTGCTTGAACCTGGGTGGTGGAGGCTGCAGTAAGCTGAGATTGTGCCACTGTACTCCAGTCTGGGTGACAGAGCAAGACTCCATCTCAAAAAAAAAAAAGATCCAAGCAAGCTCATTTAGAAATAAAACAGGAGATAATACAACTGATACCACAGAAATACAAAAGATTATTCAAAGCTACTATGAATACCTTTATGTGCATAAACTAGTAAACCTAGAGATGGGTAAATTCCCGGAAATATACAACCCTCCTAGATAAACCAGGAAAAAATGGAAACTGAACAGACCAATAACAAGCAGTGAAAATGCTGATTAAAAAATTGTTAACAACAAAAAAAAAAGTCCCGGACCAGACAGGTAACAGCTGAATTCTGTCAGACATTTAAAGAAGAAACAGTACCAATCCTATATTCCAAAAGATAGAGAAAGAGGGAATCCTTCCTAAGTCATTCTATTAAGCCAGTATCACACTAATACCAAAACCAGGGAAGGACCTAACAACAACAACAAAACTACAGACACATATACCCGATGAACACAGATGCAAAAATCCTCAACAGCCTACCAAGAGAATCCACCATTATCAAGTGGGTTTCATACCAGGGATGGTTTAACATACATAAGTCAATAAATGTGATATGCCACATAAACAAAATTAGAAACAAAAATGACACGATCATCTCAATGATGCAAAAAAGCATCTGACAAAATCCAGCATCCTTTTATGATTAAAACCCTCAGCAAAATCGGCATAGAAGGGACATACCTTAAGGTAATAAAAGCCATCTATGACAAACCCAAAACCAACATTATACTGAATGGGGAAAGTTGAAAGCATTCCCCCCTGAGAACTGGAAGAAGACAAGGATGCCCACTTTCACCATTTCTATTCAACACAGTACTGGAAGTCCTAGCCAGAGCAATCAGATGAGAAAGAAAGGGCACCCAGATCAGTAAAGAGGAAGCCAAACTGTTGCTGTTTGCTGCTGATATAATAACTGTATACCCAGAAAACCCTAAAGACTCAAAAAGCTCCTAGAACTGGTTAAGTGAATTCACCAAAGTTTCAGGATACGAAATTAATGTGCACAAATCAGTAACTCTGCTATACACCAACAGTGACCAAGCTGAGAATCAAATCAAGAGCTCAACCCTAGGCCAGATGCCCTGGCCCACACCTGTAATCAGGCAGATCACCTGAGGTCAGAAGTTTGAGAGCAGCCTGACCAACACGGGGAAATATCGTCACTGCTAAAAATACAAAAATTAGCTGGGAGTGGTCATGCACGCCTATAATCCCAGCTACTCAGGGGGCTGAGACCAGGAGAATCGCCTGAATCCAGCAGGCGGAGGTTGCAGTGAGCTGAGGTTGTGTTACTGTACTCCAGCCTGGGCAACAGAGTGAGACTCTGTCTCTTTAAAACAAAATAAAAAGAATGCAACCCTTTTTACAATAGCTAAAATAAAATAAAATACTTAGGAATATACCTAACCAAGGAGGTGAAAGACCTCTACAAAGAAAACTATAAAACGCTGCTGAAAGAAATCACAGATGACACAAATGGAAACACATCCCAAGCTCATGGACGGGTAGAACCAATATTGTGAAAATGACTACACTGCCAAAAGCAATATACAAATTCAATGTAATTCCAAAAAAAAAAAAAAAATGCCACCATCATTCTTCACAGAACGAGAAAAAACACTCCTAAAATTCATATGGAACCAAAAAAGAACCCGCATAGCCAAACGAAGACTAAGCAAAAAGAACAAATCTGGAGGCATCCCATTACCTGACTCCAAACTATACTATAAGGCCATAGTCACTAAAACAGCATGGGTCTGGTATAAAAATGGGCACACAGAATGAAGGCAGAATAGAAAACCCAGAAATAAAGCCAAATACTTACAGCCAACTGATCTTCAATAAGACAAACAAAAACAAAGTGTGGAGAGGACACCCTATTTGACAATGGTGCTGGGATAATTGGCTAGCCACATGTAGAGAATGAAACTGGATCCTCATCTCTCACCTTAAAAAAATCAACTCAAAATGGATCAAAGACTTAAATCTAAGATCTGAAACCATTAAAATTTTAGAAGATCAGAAAACCCTTCTAAACATTGGCTTAGGCAAAGCCTTCATGACCAAGAATCCAAAAGCAAATGCAACAAAAACAAAGATACACAGATGGGACTTAATTAAACTAAGAAGCTTCTGCACAGCAAATGAAATAATCAGCAGAGTTAACAGACAACCCACAGAGTGGGAGAAAATCTTCACAATCTATACTTCTGACAAAGGACTAATATCCAGAATCTACAAGGAACTCAAATCAGCAAGAAAAAAAGAATCCCATCAAAAAGTGGGCTAAGGACGTGAATAGACAAGTCTCAAAAGAAGATAAACAAATGGCCAACAAGCATATGGAAAAATGCTCAACATCACTATCAGGGAAATGAAAATCAAAACTACAACGTGACATTACCTTATCCCTGCAAGAATGGCCATAAACATAATGGATGTTGGCGTGGATGCAGTGAAAAGGAAACCCTGTAACACTGCTGATGAGAATGTAAACTAGTACAACCACTATGGAAAACAGTACAGAGATTCCTTAAAAAACTAAAAGTACATCTACCATTTGATCCAGCAATTCTAGTGCTAGGTATTTACCCAAAGGAAAAAGAGTCATTATATGAAAAAGATGCTTGCACATGTATGTTTAGAGCAGTGCAATTCGCAAATTCACAATTGCAAAAAAAAAGATGGAACCAGCCCAAATGCCCATTTTTCAATGAGTGGATAAAGAATATGTGGTATGTACGTACACACATATACACACACACACACACACACACACACACCCACCCAACCACCACGGAATACTGCTCAGCCATAAAAAGGAATGGAAGAATGGCATTTGCAGCAACTTGGATTATTATTCTAAGTGAAGTAACTCAGGAATGTAAAACCAAACATAGTATGTTCTCATTCATAAGTGGACGCTAAGTTACAAGGATGCAAAAGCATAAGAATGATACATTGGACTTTAGGGACTCAAAGGAAAGCGTGGGAGGGTGGTGAGGGATAAAAAGACTACACACTGAGCACAGGGTACACTGCTCAGTTGACAAGTGAACCAAAATTTCAGAAATCACCACTAACTTATTCATGTAACCAAACACCACCTGCTCCCTAAAAACCTACTGAAAAATAAATAAAATATCCAAAAAACCAAAAAATAAAACCCTGAGGTTTCCCATCCTTTAAAATAAAAAGAAGAAATAAAAGGCATCCAGAGATAAACTATCTCTATTTGCCAATGACATGATCTTGTACATAGAAAATTCAAACTATGTAACTACTAGTGCTAATAAATGAGTTTGGCAAAGTTGCAGGATAAAAGATAATAAAAACTACAAAAATAAAACAATTCCATTTATAACAGCAACAAAAGAATAAAATACTTGTTGGGCATGGTGGCTCACCTCTGTAATCCCAGTCCTTTGGGAGGCTGAGGCAGGTGGATGACTTGAGCTCAGGAGTTTGAGACCAACCTGGGCAATATGGGAAAACCTCATCTCTACCAAAAATTAAAAAAAAAAAAAAAAAAAAAAAGGCAGTTGTGGTTGCAAGTATTGGGAGACTGAGGTGGGAGGATCAACTTTAGCCTGGGAGGTGGAGGTTACAGTGAGCTGAGATTGTGCCAACACACTCTAACCTGAGTGACAAAGTGAAACTCTGTCTCAGAAAAAAGAATACTCAGAAATAAATTTAACAAAAGAACTGCAAGATTTGTACACAGAAAACTACAAAACATTATTGAAAGAAATTAGAAAGGTACACCTTCACCCATAATTTACTGTTAATTGATTTTCTATATGTTTGCCAAGACCATTCGATGTGGAAAGAATAGTCTTTTCAACAATGATGGGGAAACTGAATAACTGCATACAAAAGAATGAAGTTGGACCTCTACTTCACACTATACAAAAATCAACTCAAAATGAACCAGAGACCAAAATGTAGAAGCAAAATTATAAAACTCTTAGAAGGAAACTGAGGTGTAAATCTTTGTGATGTTGGATTACGCAATGGCTTCTTGGATATAATACAAAACGTTACAAAAGAAAAAATATAGGAAAAAAGGTACTGATTTATAGACTTGATCATTATCACAAAATGGCATTTTCTAAAGTTTTATCCATTTATACTTTAACAAAAATGTATCAGTATATTTTTACCCCATACTGTCACCATCAGAATCTACTGATAAACTTTTTGATCTTTTGGCAACGTAATGTTTAAAATGTATTAATTGTTCTAATTTGCTTTTATGTTATTACTTACCTTTTTCTACTTTTTCACCTTAAAAAATTGTTGAGATATTCACATACCACAAAATCTACCTTTTTAAAGTATGCAATTCAGTAGTTTCTAGTTTATTCACAGAGTTGTGCCATCATTATTACTTTCTAATTCCAGAACATCCTTATCAACCCATAAACAAACCCTACTATTAGTAGTCACTCCCCATTCTGCCCTACACCCAACACCTGACAACTGTTAATCTACTTTCAGTAACTATGTATTTGTCTATTCTGGATCTCTGATATAAATAAAATTATGCAACAAGTGGACTTTTGTGTCTGGCTTCTTTCACTTATCGTAATGTTTTCAAGGTTCATCCATGTTGTGGCACACATCAGTAATTCATTCCTTTTTATTGCCAAATAATATTCCATTGTCTGGATATACTACAAACTGTGTACCTGCTCATCAGTTGATATGTATTTGGTTTGTATCCACTATTTAGCTATTATGAATAATGCTGATATGAACATCATTACAAGTTCTGTATAGACATGTTTTCATTTCTCTTGAGTATATAACTAGGAATGAAATCACTGAGTCATACAATAACTCTATGTTTAACCTGTCAAGGGACTGCCAGGATCTCATCTCAGTTCATTGCAATCTCCGCCTCCTGGGTTCAAGCTATTCTTATGCCTCGGCCCTCCAAGTAGATAAGATTACAGTTGTGCACCACCATGCCTGGCTAATTTTTGTGTTTTTAGTAGAGACAGGATTTTGCCATGTTGATCAGTCTGGTTTTGAACTCCTGGCCTCAAGTCATCCGCCTGCCTGGCCTCCCAAATTGCTGGGATTACAGGTGTGAGTCACCGTGCCCAGCCAAATTAACACAGTTTCTAAGCAATTCCATTTATATGAATATATTCTGATTATGTCTTGTTGTCCCTCCAAAACTACAGGTTATGCATCTGTGGATTCAATCAACTGCTGACAAAAAATATTTGGGGAAAAAGGAAAAACAATTTTAAAAACTTCTATAAAAAAAAAATTACAAATCTAAAAGTATAGCATGTAACAACTATTTACATTCTATTAGGTGTAATTCTAGAAATGACAAAGTAGATGGGAAGGCATGCACAGGTTACATGCAAATACTATGTCATTTTACATATAAGAGACGTTAGCATCCGCAGGGCCCCCAGAACCAATCTCCCATGGGTTGACTGAGACTGCACTTTCACATACACACAAGAATATCTACAAAAATTATGACTAGGGCATTGATTTTAAAGGGTAAAAGTTTGGAAACAACACTTAGATGGGCCTACACATGCATAATGTTCATACAAGGAGGTAAAGTTAGTAACACTTTTAGCTTTAGGTAAGAGGAACTCAAAGATTGAGAGCAGGGGTGGAAGAATGATTTACTCTTCACTGGATGTCTCTTTGTATCTCTGAATTTTGTATGATGTATATGCATTAGTTTTTCAATTAATTAATTCTGGAATGTGTGACAACTGCAGCCAGAAAAAAATGTGTTTTAAGGTGGCAGATACAGTTTTTCTTATTCATATTCATCAATACACAGCAAATAATAAGTGATCAGGGAATTAACAAATGGATAAAAAATATTTAAAAAACATTCTAGAACATATTTTAAATTTTGGAATGAAATTCCTCAGTCTCCTAAAAGTTTAAAGTTGTTTTACCCAAACAAAACATATTGTTTTTGCCTACGTGCGTGCTCCAAGGGTCACATTGAATAGTTGCTACTTGCTATGCAGTTTGGATGTTTGTCACTCAAATCTCATGTTAAAATGTAGGGTCTAATGGGAGATGTTTGGGTCATGGGAGTGGATCCTTCAATGAATGGCTTGGTACGGTCCTCATGGTAATGAGTGAGTGCTCACTCTATTACTTCCTATGAGAGCTGATAAAAACAATCTGGCACCTTCCCCTTCTCTCTTGCTTTCTCTTTTACCATGTGATCCTGAAGATGCTGGTTCCCCTTTGCCTTCTGCCATGTAGCCTGAGGCTTCTATCAGAGGCCCAACCTTCCAGCCAGCAGAATCATCAGCCAAATAAACTACTTTTTAAAAAAGATAAAATAAATTACTCAGCCTTAGGTATTCCTTTACATCAATACTAAAGGGATAAAAATACCAAACATTCGTAGTGTTCTTTTAAATATGATAAAGTACCACCCTTTGACAAATCTTGCTTGAGAAACTGGAATTTAACTTATTTTCTTATGTACAGAAAAGGGTTACTTAACACACTGGGTCTGAGGCTGCTCTCTCTAAAAAGGCTTGCTTTCAAGACTGAGTCTTAGCTGATGTCTTGGGAAATTGGATCTCATGATTTCCCAACTGATACGGTGGTTTAATGTGCCTAAACTTTATGTTAGAGATAATACATATTATGCTGAACAACTGCTTTTCTTTTGTGAGTATGGAAATTTGGCAAGTACTAGACAGAGGACGTCTATGGGATCAACTGACAATAAAATATCTGATTGCTGAGCTTGATTCTGGGCTTTCCTGGGCAGAAACACGCAGAAAATGTTGTTTGCTGCATTTTCACTGCTGCGGGACAAAATGCTATGTGTGACCCCTCATGGGAGGAAGAAAGTGTAAGGAAGTCTATATATGGCTTCTTCTAGACATACAGCCCTATGATCTGATTACAGATCCTTACTCACTTTACTGTATAGCTGTAATAAGTTTTAGCTATGAGTAAACTATATGCTCGGTCTTGTGAGTCCTTCTAGCGAAACTTCAATCACAGGGGTGGTCTTTAAGACCTCCAACATACCTTGCTTAGCACGGAAAATATTTTTTCAAGAATATGTCACACAAAATTGAAATTATACAACTTTAAGTTTCTTGGTTGGTATGCTAATTTTGCTTTCAATTTGATATTTCCTCTAAAATGCATATGAACTTATTTTCTTTTGAGATTATCATTTTCTCCATTAGTTCTTATTCAAGGATGTTAAAATAAAAACATTTAATCATTGACTATGCCCCTATACAAGACATATCTAAACAAAAAGAACAAGTGAGGAAGAACAAAAATCATATGTGAAGCAAATACTAGCAAAATTCTGCTTGACTAAATATTCTACATCAGTGTGAAAGATAATGTTGAATGAAATAAAGACTCTGAGAAAAAGTGTAGAACAGCTTTTTTGGTTGGCTATTAAGTCTTATTATTTGAATATTTTCAAAAATCCCCAAATATCTGATACACCCATATTTATATAAATACAAACAGAATAAAAAGCCAAATAAAATATTTGAAAGTACTGACAGAAGATCAGTTACAGTTCAAAAAGGGGAGAAATAATTTTTAAAGCCTGTAAAATTATGTGCCATTTGATTAAAATGCAACAACAATAATACACAGGTACTATTTCTGTATCTCCAAAGTTATTTTCCTTTGGGGTGAAAAACGTTAGATCAATGGTTGTTCTGGCCATTGATCTTTCAGGGAAATAGGGTTTTTTAACAAATGAAGTTTAGAGAGATGCACTAATCAATTAAAAATTACAAAGTTATAACTAGTTATTTTAATATATGAATTTGGTTACTAAAAATCTAGCCATTTGATTAGACTTCTAAAATAATTGGAATATATAGTGCTATGTAAGTGACAATATAGTGCCAATGGCCAGAGACAACCTTTTGTAAAAGTTAGCTATCAAAATTTCAAAATTAAACTATAAATTTCTATTTCAAAATTTGTTTTACATAAGAAAAAAAAAACACAAAACCACCAAAGAAGGACCATACTACAATAAAGCTATAGTATATAGTGAAAGAGCATATTAAGTAAAATGTATTAGAGAAAATAATGCCATGACGTTTGTATTTGTATCAAAAACTGAACAGGAAAGGCAGAATTATTTGAATGTGGGGAGGAAAGGAAACTTACATAAGTTGGTGTTTCCAAGCTATCTGTGTTGACCAGTACTGGAGGAGGATTTGCCTTTAAAGAAAAAAAAAAATTATAAATGTATTAAGAAGAAAATAAAAACATTACATATTAATGTTCACAAATGTTAGCGGTGTTATGAAAAACTTGTTATTTCTTAAGTTATAATCTTATATGAGCTTTTTATATGTTAAAACAATATATCCTTATTCCAGCACCAAACAGAAAAAAATAAATGTTTCAGCAGTTAAACTAGATTTGCTTTTAAGAAATAAATTGCTTTCTGCTAAAACAGCCATGACTTTCTTAAGTTTTACACAGGAGATCACCACAGCCTTCTCATAAAATCCATGAATATTCTTTAGTGTATGATCAACTCTTCCTAGGTTGCTTAGAAATCATTGTTTTCTATTCCCAAGGATACCATTAAGATTCCAATCATTTGATCACCCAGGAAAAAAAATTATTCCCAAAAATGAATTGTTTTTAAACAAGGAAAAAAAAAAAAAAGCCCATCACAGAAAGGAACTGTAAACTTTCAGAGAACTAAAAATTTTTAGTTTTATGTAAAAACCCCTGATTATTTTCAGCTGCAATGATTGCTTTTACCACTGTTATTCTAGACCCTCACAGAATTAACAGTGATTTATTACAGCAAGAAAAACAAGCAGAATAATGCACACCTAGTTAAGTTTGGATTGAAAAAATCTTGGTTTTCTGGTTAGGTTAGAAATTATTATGTATATGAAACTAAAGAATAAAATGCAATTAATACCAAATGAAAAATATATTAAAAAACTGATGTAATTCCCCTTAAAATTATTTCCTGTGCATATTTAAAGTTATAAAAGTACCAAGTCCAGTAAGTTTCAGAGAATAAAAAAGATGACTACCCTTTAAACAAACTTTAGAAGATATGCTTATAAACATTAATAGTTCTACTTCAATTAACTAAAGAATTATACACAAAAGCTGTATGAAAGAACATTATAACACAAAATAACCATTTTCTTCCAAATGTATAGGCTTTCAATAAAGGTGAATATTCAAAGTTCAATTGACACATTATTTTCAGCACAGTACTACATCTGGATGCTATGATAAAATGCTTAAAGACAACCTGGTTTCATGGCTAAAAAATTGTACAGTATGAAGCCAGGTGCGGGGTGGGTCACACCTGCAATCCCAGCACTTTGGGAGGCCAAGGTGGGCAGATCACCTGAGGTCAGGAGTTCGAGACCGGCCTGACCAACACGGAGAAACCCCGTCTCCACTAATAATACAGTATTAGCTGGGCATGGTGGTGTGCGCCTGTAGTCCCAGCTACTCAGGAGGCTGAGGCAGGAGAATCGCGCCACTGTACTCCAGCCTGGGTGACAAGAGTGAAACTCTGTCTCAAAAAAAACAAAAATTATACAGCATGCATTTGCGCTACATAAAGCAATAAGTTAAAAATGAGTAGCTAGTATTTTGTTGAGTCCCACCATTGAGTAAGTCTACCCTTAAATACTCCATGAAAGCCCACTTAATAAATAAAAATTATAAGATTGCTATTCGAGCAAAGTTACTAAACTTACAGACATTTGAGATTTTATAAATATTTCAAATTACTTATTTCCCAATAGCATATTGAGATTACCCACACTGATAATGTTTTACTTTGTGAAAAAAATTAATAATACAATTTCACTTTATTCTGCTTAAGATATTACACAAGAAAAGGGCAAGAAAGAACTGGATATCTAAAGTTATGAAAGAAATTACGTTTTAAAAATACGACGGCAAGAAGCCTTTTAGCCCCTCTGCCAAATTTTTTAACAAACATGCAATGGAAAAAGTTGGTTTTTATGAAAATCTAATTTATACCATAATTATTATAATGTTAACTGCTTATCAGTAACAACTCATCATTATTGTATAGCATTACCTTTTGATTCTATGCATTTAGAAAATGTTGCTAATATTGAAATATATATAAACAGAATGACATAGGTGTTATATTGACTTCAAAATAAAACAATGGCAAGTTGGGAGTAGGAGGGGCTGTGGATCAAATAAAAGTACAGGAGTTGACTGCTGTAGCTGGTGATGCATATACGTAGAGTTCGTTGTACTAGTCTTTCTAGATTTGAGTATTTTTGAAATTTTGCATCATAAAAAGTAAACCAAAAAATCATTTTGAGCCAAGTACTCAGTTTTAAAGAGGTTAATAAAGTTGTGAAATACTCTGACTCTGGGTTGCTATTAAGATATTGGCATTCAGGCTGGGTGCAGTGGCTCATGCTTGTAATCCTAGCACTTTGGAAGGCAAAGGCCAGTGGATCACTTGAAACCAGGAGTTCAAGACCAGAATGGCCAACATGGGTAAGCAAAATTATGTTTCTTAAGTCTTATTACTGATGGCTTGGGGCAAATTACTTAGGGGCTTTTTAGCTCCTCCTTCTGGAATATCCTTGCCCTTTTACTGCTTCTACCCCTAATCTATTAAGTGAACTACAGGATTTCATTATTGTCCAAGTTGCAAATATACATAATGGTATACAAATTTAGTAACAGAATAAGCATTTCTATAGCTTCTATGGTTTGCAATACATTTTCTTCTATATTACTTTTCTAGAGCCTCACACAGTCCTCTTGGGTAAAGGCAGGTGTTGCTATTTTTTTACAAATGGAGAAAATGAATTTCAACAATAAATGTGATTTTCCTATACTCAAATGTCACTGAGTGGTAGAGGGAAGTATAGAGAGACCTAGAACAAGATCTGAGATTACAGAAAGGTTTTTCTTTAATTGAAATAATTTCACATAGACTCTTTGCAAGTCTTTTAGTTGTTGCTGTCTGATTTTCCATGTTACCTGTTCTACTACCCACTGTACTGGTTAAGAATCCCAAAGTCTTTTTTTTTTTTAAGATGGAGTCTTGCTCTGTCTTCCAGGGTAGAATTTTTTAAAAGTCAAATTTATTGGCTGGACATGTGGCTCACCCAAATTTTACCATTCTATTTCATTACAAAGGATCTAGTAGCGATTGCTGCTGTAACAAACTGAAGCAGCTTACGAAGTTTCAGAGGGCAATATTACGTTTTTTAAAATTGTGTTAAAATAAATTCTAAGATCCCATAATTTAAAAATAGATGAAAATAGTTTAGAAAATGCACTTTTACAATGTGCATTGTATTTCTCCTTCTCAGCATTTATCTAAGTTTCACTATGTTATTTGCTAATACCTCTTTCTCCTCTACTCAATTATAAACAAGTGCTTTTCCAATGCAGAACTCACAAACTCTAGAGAATACTTCTTAGATTCTAATTTGAGACACACTGCATTAAAAGTTAAATGCTGTGACTGAGGTGATCACTGTAGGTTAAAGTGACTGTAAAAAAGAGGATGGATTCTGGCAAGATGGCAGAGTAGGCAGCACCACAAATTCATCTCTCCACCTAGAAAACAATTTTAGTGGCAGCATCCGTCTGATGTAAATATTTTGAAACTCTGGAGTCTATTAAAGGCTTGCAACTTCCATGTGAAGGCTTGAACAGTAAATTGTAGTTAATTTCATTCACTTGCAGCTTTAGCACAGTAGCAACTCCCCATACCCTATCCCTCAGTCAACTGTGTAATGCTTGCATGAGCCAGGGTGGGCAAAGAAAATCACGCTCTCCAAATATTGGAGATCTGTGCTCTACCTGCTGCTTCTAATCACAAAGGTGCAAACAGGGTGCAGATACTGCTGTTGCATCTCCTCCTCATTGTTGCAAACCCCACACCATCCTCTCAGGCTGAACTGACTTCCAGGTCAAAGAGCTGGAGGCCTCCCCTACCTACACACCAATTCAATTTTCTTTTTCCTGTTTTGCGGGGCCAGGCTTTGAAGACTAGGACATTAAAAACCAACCACACATTTGGAGGAAATTAGAAAGTCACTGTGTATGCACAGGGGACAGCACAGGCTCAGAAAATATCTAAGAAGACCATAAGTTTACACCTTAGGCTCATCTTTGACAGCCTACAACAATCCGAAAAACAAAAACACAAAAAAAGAAAACCCCGGAGAAGAACGAGAACCTGATTTTCAGAGATACCCCATTATTAAATTCAAACATACTGTGTTCAGGGGGAAAAAAATCACAAGGCATACAAAGAAACAAGAATAAACGGCTTATTCAAAGGAGAAGTATAAATCAACAGAAACTGTCCCTTAAAAAAAAAAAAAAAGACCTGATACCAAATCTACTAGACAAAGACTTCCTTAAAGAATTAAAAGATATGGACAAAGTCAAGAAAATGCTGTATGAACAAAATGTAAATATCAATAAAGAGAAATAAAAATTTAAAACAATTCAGGAACTGAGAAGTACAGTAACTGAAAATTCACTGGAGGGATTCAAAAGCATATTTGAGCAGGTAAAAAAAAAACAGTGAACATAAAGATAGGATAATGGAAAGTACTGAGTCTGAAGAAAAGAAAAAAAAAAGATTTAAGAAAAGTGAACAGAACCTAAGGGACCTGTGAGACATCATCAAGCAGACCAACTAATGCCCTGTGGAAGCTGCATGAGAAGTGAGAGATAAAAGAGTAGACAAAATATTTGAAGAAGTAATAGCTAAAACTTCTTAGATTTCATGAAAAAACATGAATATAAACATTCAAGAAGTTCAATAAACAAGTAATGAAATCAAACAGATTCACACTGAGACACATTATAATGGAAATGTCAAAGGCCAAAAACAAAGGTAGATTTTTGAAAGCAACAAAAGAAGTGACTTGTTACATATAACAGATCCTAAATATGATTATCAGCAGACTTCATATCAGATACTCTAGAGGCCATAAGGCAGTGGATAGAAGTATTCAAAGTGATAAAATAAGAGGAGAGCAAAAAAAAAAAAAGAAAAAACCTGTCAACTAAGAATCCTATATCCAGCAAGACAGTCCCTCAAAAGTGAGAGAGAAATTAAGATGTTCCCTGATGAACAAAAGCTGAGGGAGTTTGTTCAATCACTAGAGGTAGCATTTCAGGTTGAAATGAAACTAGACAGTAACTCAAAGTCATACAAAGAAATAAAGATCTCAGTAAAGGTAAATACACAGGGAATCATAAACGCTAGTTAGTAGTATCGTAACAATGATTGTGTAAATTCGCTTTTGGTTTTCCAGGATTCCACATTTTCAAATGAAAAAAAAAAAAAAAAATTAGCCTAGCCAGGCATGGTGGCTCACACCTGTAATCCCAGCACTTTAGGTGGCCAATGCAGGCAGATGGCATGAGCCCAGGAGTTCAAGACCAGCCTGTGGATCATGGTGAAACTCCATCTCTACAAACAAAACAAGACAGCAACAACAACAAAAATTAGCCAGGTGTGGTGGGCACATGCCTGTAGTCACGGCTATTCAGGAGGCTGAGAAGGGAGAATCGATTGAGCACAAGAGGTTGAGGCTGCAGTAAGCTGTGATCACACCACTGGACTCTGGCCTGGGCTACAGAATGAGACCCTGCCTACAAATAAATAAATAAGCTTAACATTAATAAAGCCAGTATTAGTAAATAATGAAAATCAATTATTAGTCTAAAAGCTAACATTATAACTTGATTTGTAACTTCATATTTTGTCTCCTATGGAATTTAAGAAACTAATACATTAAAAATTATGAGTTTCTGTTTTGGAGCATACAATATATGAAGATGTAATTCTGTGACATCAAAACTGAAAGGGGTTGAGACAGAGCAGTTAAAGGAGCAGAGGTTTTGTATATTAGGCACTTAAGCTTGTATAAACTGAGATTAGAAGTGTCTAGGATGTTAAATGTAATCCTCATGGTAACCACAAAGAATATAACTGAAGAACAGACACAAAGGAAATAAGAAAGGAAGTTAAATGTTTCACTATCAAAGATTAATCGAAGACCAAAGAAGACAGTAATGCAGGAAATGAGGAACAAAAAAGCTACAAGGCACATGTGTAAAGAAAATAGCAAAATGACAAAAGTAAGTCCTTTCTTACCAATGATTACTTTAAATGTAAATAAACTCTTCATTCAAAAGATAGAAATTGGTAGAATAAATTTTTAAAATGTTCCAACTACAAGCTGTACACAGGAGACTCACTGTAGATTCAAAGACATGATATGCTGAAAGTGAAAGATAGAAAGTGATTTGGTTACCATGCAAATAGTAGCCAAAAGAGAGCTTGAGTGGCTGTACTCCTAACAAGACAAAATAGACTTTAAATTAAAAAAAAAAGGCTGTGAGACAACAGAGGTATTATATATTTATAAAAGGTTCAATATAGGAATATGTAACAATCATAAAAAATTTACATACCTAATAACAGACCACCAAAATGTAAGTAGCAAAAATGAGACAGACTTGAAGAAAGAAATGGTTCTGGTCAGGCATGGTGGCTCATGCCTGTAATCTCAGCACTTTCGGAGACCAAGGCAAGCAGATCACCTGAGGTCAGGAGTTCGAGATCAGCGTGGCCAACACAGAGAAACCACGTCTCTACAAAAAATACAAAAAGCCGGGCATGCGGCAGTTGCCTGTAATCCCAGCTACTCAGGAGGCTGAGGCAAGAGAATTGCTTAAATCTGGGAGTTGGAGGTTGCAGTGAGCTGACATGGCACCATTGCATTCCAGCCTGGGCAACAGAGTGGGACTCCGCCTCAAAAAAAAAAAAAAAAAAAAAAAAAAAGTGGTTCTACAATAAGTTGGAGACTTCAATACCACATTCTCCATAATGGATCAAACAACCAGACAGATGATAAGGAAATAGAAGAGATGAACACAATATACCAAAGAGATCTAATAAACACAGAACTCTAACAACAACAGAACATACATTCTTCTCAAGTGCACATAGGAGTAGAAGGAAACTATGTCAACATAAGAAAAACCATATACAAAACACCCCCGGTGAACATCATACTCAGTGGTGAAAGACTGAAAGCTTTTCATCTAAGATTAGAAAGAAGGCAAGTATGTCTGCTTTCACCACCTGTAATCAACATGAGACTAGCTGGACTCAGAGCAATTTGGCAAGAAAAAGAAATAAAAGACATCCAAATTAGACAGGAAGAAGCAAAATTATTTGTTCACAAATGATATAATCTTATAAGTAAAACACCCTAAAGATTCTACAAAAAAACTGTTAGAATTAATAAACCAATTCAGCAAAGTAGCAGGATACAGTCATTATATAAAAATCACTTGTATTTCTTCTAACACTGAAAAATCTAAAAAGGAAATTAAGAACACAATTCTGTTTATCATAGCATAAAAAGAACAAATTTTCAGCAGAACACTGAGTCTCCTAAATGTTTTTTTTTAAAAAAAAAAGCAGAGACAGAGAATTAACTTCATCAAGGATGTAAAAAACTTGTACAATGAAAACTATAAAACATTTACGAAATAAATTAAGAAGACATAAATAGATGGGAAGAGATTTGTGGTCATAGACTAGAAGACTTATTATTGCAAAAACTGTCAATATTATCCAAAGCAATCTACAGACTTAATACAATTCCTATCAAAATCCCAATGGGTTTTTTAAAGAAATAGAAAAATTTGTCCTAAAAGTCGCACAGAATTTCATGGTACCCTTAAAGCCAAAATCACCCCGAGAAAGAAAAATGAAGGTGGAGGGCTTCAACTTCCTGATTCCAGAACTTACAACAACGTTACAGTAATAATAAGTCTGGTCCTGACATACAGACAGACATATAGAACAACGGAATAAAACAGAATCCAGAAATAAATGCCATATTCAATAATCAACCTACAATGGGTCATGATCTAAACATAAAACCTAAGACTATAAAACTGTTACAAGAAAACACAGGGTGAAAGCGAGACACTGGAATTGACAGTGATTTTTTGGATATGACACAAAGGCACAGGCAAAGAAGAAAAAACAGGTAAGTCATATCTCTGACAAAACGTGAGACCCAGAATACACAGAAAACTCCACAATAAAACCAAACACCCCAATTAAAAAATGGTCAAGGAACTCGTACAGACATTTTCTCAAATAAGACATACAAATGGACAATAAGCACATGAAAAGATGTGTCACTAATCATTATAGAAACACAAATCAAAATTAAAATGAGATGTCACCTACACCAATTAGACTGGCTACTATTAAAAAAAAAGAAAATAAAAAGTGTTGGTGAGGATGTGGAAAAATTGGAATCCTTGTACACTCTGGTGGAAATCTAAAATGTTACAACCACTGTAAAAATAGTATGGTGGCTCCTCAAAAAAACAAAAACAGATTTACTGTATGATCAAGTAATTCCACTTCTAGGTATAAACCTCAAAGAACTGAATGCAGTGTCTTGAAGCGGTATTTTTACATCCATATTCACAGCAACATTATTCACAGTAGCTAAAATGTAGAAACAATCCAAGTGTCCATCCATGAATGAATGGATATGGAAAATTTGTTATTTATACAGGAATATTATTTAGCCTTCAAAAGGAAGCAAATTCTGATGTGCTACAACATGGATGAACCTTGAGGATTTAATGTTAAGTGAAATGTGCCAGCCAAAAAGACAACTACTACATGATTTCACTAACAAAAGGTACCTAGAGTGATCAAAATCAGAGACATAAAGTAGAATTGTGGATGCTAGGGGCTGGGCTTGTGGGGAATGGGAGGTTATTGTTTAATGGGTATAGAGTTTCAGTGTGTAAGATGAAAAGAGTTTTAGAGATAGATGACAGCTGCACAGCAATTATGAATGTACATAATACAGCTGCACAGTAAATTTTAAAATGGTTAAGATAGTAAATTTTATGTTATCTGCTTTTACAATAAAAAAGTTGGTAAAAAAAAATGTAACCTCAATCTTATTATGAAAATGCATTAAACACAAATTGAAGGATATTCCATAAAATAAATAGCTGGTTCTCTTTATGCCATACACTTGACAAAAGACACACTGTGGAGCTATTCCAGATTAAAGGAGACTATAGTGTCATGAAAACTAAACGCAATGTGTGGTCTTCAGACTGGCCAAGGGACCTGTTTTGTCATTTTTGTTTTTAATCTATAAAGCACATTATTGGGGCAATTAGTAAAATAAAATTTAGGTATATAGACAACAGTATTATGTTAATGTCAATTTCCCAATTTAGTCCATTGTATTATGGTAATGTTCTTATTAAAAAAGTATTTAGCATTATAAAATAATAGTATTTGGGAAAGGCACACAAGTCTGTCACTTCCAAATGGTTCACAAAAAAATGATATAAACATATAAGAAGAGAAATTGATAAAGCAGATGTGGGGAATTCGGGTAAAAGCATATGAGACTTTTTTTTTTTTTTTTTTTTTTTTACTGTTCTTGCTAAGTTTGAAATGCTGTGAAAATAATACAAAAATAAAAAATTCCTTTCCAACAGCAAATAGAATAACGGTACTCAGTCAGGTGTTAGCAATTAAAAAGGCTCATCCACATAATCCAAAGTATGCTATTATATTTAACATTATCCACAGAATAACAATGTATCAAGTCACGTTTTAGGTTATACTAATGATCCAATCATTTAAGACCCAACACTCAGATGTTTCACGAAACTTAAAAGGTCCAGAGGCACTATGATGCTCTGCTCTGGACACACTTCTGATGTAATTACTCTCACCTTATGTGGCAGTTATTTGTTAACTTGTCTCTTGCATAAACACCTAGTAGGCTCCTAGAGGACAGAGACAATGTTCTATTCATCTTCAAAGCACATGCTCAGCTATCAAAAAAGACCACGCACAATAAATCAGCTATAAAGCATTTTCAACAATACCTTAATTAAATGATAGCTTTTCAGAAATGACAGAAATAAATGTTCAAAGCATCTATATTTAAAGCAGAGTATTCACTCCAGGGAGGAAATAAGCCTCTAGATTTAATAGGCTGATATCACAGAGATTATGTGTTTACACTCCCAGTAAGAAGAACTAGTATCTGTTACCTACTCTGTACTCAGTTTCTACGTGGAGAAACTGATGCTCTCAGAAGTTGAGTAATTTCCACACCATCACACATGTAGAAATAGATGAAGCTAGGAAGTGGTGGAGCCAGGTATGACTATAAAGTCCACGCTCTTTATGCAGTCTTAAGCAGCAATTCAATATTATCTTTATCTGTGCCACTCTGTATAATAAGCATAATTCTGATGTGTAGAGGGCTTTCATAAAGTACAAACAATATGATCAATATAAAAGTACTCTGAAAAGTATAAAAGTATTCTACAAATAATGAAAGACAACATACCTTTTGAAAAGTTATCATCTATGTATCTTTCTAATTTGCCTGACTCTCAAACTCATTTTAAAGTAGTCAGGTTGACATTACCCCCAGTTTTAAAGATGAAGGGGGTATAAAACTCAGAGAGGGTAACTTGTTTGAGTGACAAAGACAGACCAGGTTCTAAATCTTTTCTTTTGCTTCTATTTCTAATATACCCTAATGCATCTAAATGTAAAGTAGTAGATCTTTTAAGAATACATATTCACTAAATATGTTGAAATTGGGATATATGTTAAGTATGGATTTTAAATTTTACTTGGGGACAGACATTTTAGTTCATTATTTTAATTTTATAATGTACATATTATACTTGACTAATTAGGAATACACTTTTTTCTGAAAAGTAAGGTACACTCACTGGCTTCTCACATAAGACAACATAAATGGTTAAACTATCCTTCATGAACTTCTGTAGTGTATTTAAAACCCAAAGTGAAGCTATGCAGAATAAAGAGGTCTTTTTCTTGTGTATCCTCAATAAATATCCTCATTAAAAACAAGCAAACAAACAAAC